>NC_092270.1:15746774-15804274 GCF_036320965.1 Panulirus ornatus
GTGGTGGTGAGGGTCGTACTGCTGGATGTGGGAGGTGTGGTGGTGAGGGTCGTACTGCTGGATGTGGGAGGTGTGGTGGTGAGGGTCGTACTGCTGGATGTGGGAGGTGTGGTGGTGAGGGTCGTACTGCTGGATGTGGGAGGTGTGGTGGTGAGGGTCGTACTGCTGGATGTGGGAGGTGTGGTGGTGAGGGTCGTACTGCTGGATGTGGGAGGTGTGGTGGTGAGGGTCGTACTGCTGGATGTGGGAGGTGTGGTGGTGAGGGTCGTACTGCTGGATGTGGGAGGTGTGGTGGTGAGGGTCGTACTGCTGGATGTGGGAGGTGTGGTGGTGAGGGTCGTACTGCTGGATGTGGGAGGTGTGGTGGTGAGGGGTCGTACTGCTGGATGTGGGAGGTGTGGTGGTGAGGGTCGTACTGCTGGATGTGGGAGGTGTGGTGGTGAGGGTCGTACTGCTGGATGTGGGAGTGTGTGGTGAGGGTCGTACTGCTGGATGTGGGAGGTGTGGTGGTGAGGGTCGTACTGCTGGATGTGGGAGGTGTGGTGGTGAGGGTCGTACTGCTGGATGTGGGAGGTGTGGTGGTGAGGGTCGTACTGCTGGATGTGGGAGGTGTGGTGGTGAGGGTCTACTGCTGATGTGGGATGGTGGTGAGGGTCGTACTGCTGGATGTGGGAGGTGTGGTGGTGAGGGTCGTACTGCTGGATGTGGGAGGTGTGGTGGTGAGGGTCGTACTGCTGGATGTGGGAGGTGTGGTGGTGAGGGTCGTACTGCTGGATGTGGGAGGTGTGGTGGTGAGGGTCGTACTGCTGGATGTGGGAGGTGTGGTGGTGAGGGTCGTACTGCTGGATGTGGGAGGTGTGGTGGTGAGGGTCGTACTGCTGGATGTGGGAGGTGTGGTGGTGAGGGTCGTACTGCTGGATGTGGGAGGTGTGGTGGTGAGGGTCGTACTGCTGGATGTGGGAGGTGTGGTGGTGAGGGTCGTACTGCTGGATGTGGGAGGTGTGGTGGTGAGGGTCGTACTGCTGGATGTGGGAGGTGTGGTGGTGAGGGTCGTACTGCTGGATGTGGGAGGTGTGGTGGTGAGGGTCGTACTGCTGGATGTGGGAGGTGTGGTGGTGAGGGTCGTACTGCTGGATGTGGGAGGTGTGGTGGTGAGGGTCGTACTGCTGGATGTGGGAGGTGTGGTGGTGAGGGTCGTACTGCTGGATGTGGGAGGTGTGGTGGTGAGGGTCGTACTGCTGGATGTGGGAGGTGTGGTGGTGAGGGTCGTACTGCTGGATGTGGGAGGTGTGGTGGTGAGGGTCGTACTGCTGGATGTGGGAGGTGTGGTGGTGAGGGTCGTACTGCTGGATGTGGGAGGTGTGGTGGTGAGGGTCGTACTGCTGGATGTGGGAGGTGTGGTGGTGAGGGTCGTACTGCTGGATGTGGGAGGTGTGGTGGTGAGGGTCGTACTGCTGGATGTGGGAGGTGTGGTGGTGAGGGTCGTACTGCTGGATGTGGGAGGTGTGGTGGTGAGGGTCGTACTGCTGGATGTGGGAGGTGTGGTGGTGAGGGTCGTACTGCTGGATGTGGGAGGTGTGGTGGTGAGGGTCGTACTGCTGGATGTGGGAGGTGTGGTGGTGAGGGTCGTACTGCTGGATGTGGGAGGTGTGGTGGTGAGGGTCGTACTGCTGGATGTGGGAGGTGTGGTGGTGAGGGTCGTACTGCTGGATGTGGGAGGTGTGGTGGTGAGGGTCGTACTGCTGGATGTGGGAGGTGTGGTGGTGAGGGTCGTACTGCTGGATGTGGGAGGTGTGGTGGTGAGGGTCGTACTGCTGGATGTGGGAGGTGTGGTGGTGAGGGTCGTACTGCTGGATGTGGGAGGTGTGGTGGTGAGGGTCGTACTGCTGGATGTGGGAGGTGTGGTGGTGAGGGTCGTACTGCTGGATGTGGGAGGTGTGGTGGTGAGGGTCGTACTGCTGGATGTGGGAGGTGTGGTGGTGAGGGTCGTACTGCTGGATGTGGGAGGTGTGGTGGTGAGGGTCGTACTGCTGGATGTGGGAGGTGTGGTGGTGAGGGTCGTACTGCTGGATGTGGGAGGTGTGGTGGTGAGGGTCGTACTGCTGGATGTGGGAGGTGTGGTGGTGAGGGTCGTACTGCTGGATGTGGGAGGTGTGGTGGTGAGGGTCGTACTGCTGGATGTGGAGGTGTGGTGGTGAGGGTCGTACTGCTGGATGTGGGAGGTGTGGTGGTGAGGGTCGTACTGCTGGATGTGGGAGGTGTGGTGGTGAGGGTCGTACTGCTGGATGTGGGAGGTGTGGTGGTGAGGGTCGTACTGCTGGATGTGGGAGGTGTGGTGGTGAGGGTCGTACTGCTGGATGTGGGAGGTGTGGTGGTGAGGGTCGTACTGCTGGATGTGGGAGGTGTGGTGGTGAGGGTCGTACTGCTGGATGTGGGAGGTGTGGTGGTGAGGGTCGTACTGCTGGATGTGGGAGGTGTGGTGGTGAGGGTCGTACTGCTGGATGTGGGAGGTGTGGTGGTGAGGGTCGTACTGCTGGATGTGGGAGGTGTGGTGGTGAGGGTCGTACTGCTGGATGTGGGAGGTGTGGTGGTGAGGGTCGTACTGCTGGATGTGGGAGGTGTGGTGGTGAGGGTCGTACTGCTGGATGTGGGAGGTGTGGTGGTGAGGGTCGTACTGCTGGATGTGGGAGGTGTGGTGGTGAGGGTCGTACTGCTGGATGTGGGAGGTGTGTGGTGAGGGTCGTACTGCTGGATGTGGGAGGTGTGGTGGTGAGGGTCGTACTGCTGGATGTGGGAGGTGTGGTGGTGAGGGTCGTACTGCTGGATGTGGGAGGTGTGGTGGTGAGGGTCGTACTGCTGGATGTGGGAGGTGTGGTGGTGAGGGTCGTACTGCTGGATGTGGGAGGTGTGGTGGTGAGGGTCGTACTGCTGGATGTGGGAGGTGTGGTGGTGAGGGTCGTACTGCTGGATGTGGGAGGTGTGGTGGTGAGGGTCGTACTGCTGGATGTGGGAGGTGTGGTGGTGAGGGTCGTACTGCTGGATGTGGGAGGTGTGGTGGTGAGGGTCGTACTGCTGGATGTGGGAGGTGTGGTGGTGAGGGTCGTACTGCTGGATGTGGGAGGTGTGGTGGTGAGGGTCGTACTGCTGGATGTGGGAGGTGTTGGTGAGGGTCGTACTGCTGGATGTGGGAGGTGTGTTGGTGAGGGTCGTACTGCTGGATGTGGGAGGTGTGGTGGTGAGGGTCGTACTGCTGGATGTGGGAGGTGTTGGTGAGGGTCGTACTGCTGGATGTGGGAGGTGTGTTGGTGAGGGTCGTACTGCTGGATGTGGGAGGTGTGTTGGTGAGGGTCGTACTGCTGACGGTGGTTGTACACTTGATGATGACCAGATGTTGTGTGTCAACTGTGAGGACGACCATCCAAGCTGGGACTGGGACTGTTCCCGGGCAACCATCCAAGCTGGGACTGGGACTGTCCCCAGGCAACCATCCAAGCTGGGACTGGGACTGTCCCCAGGCGACCATCCAAGCTGGGACTGGGACTGTCCCCAGGCAACCATCCAAGCTGGGACTGGGACTGTTCCCGGGCAACCATCCAAGCTGGGACTGGGACTGTCCCCAGGCGACCATCCAAGCTGGGACTGGGACTGTTCCCGGGCAACCATCCAAGCTGGGACTGGGACTGTCCCCAGGCGACCATCCAAGCTGGGACTGGGACTGTTCCCGGGCGACCATCCAAGCTGGGACTGGGACTGTTCCCGGGCGACCATCCAAGCTGGGACTGGGACTGTTCCCGGGCGACCATCCAAGCTGGGACTGGGACTGTTCCCGGGCGACCATCCAAGCTGGGACTGGGACTGTTCCCGGGCGACCATCCAAGCTGGGACTGGGACTGTTCCCGGGCAACCATCCAAGCTGGGACTGGGACTGTTCCCGGGCAACCATCCAAGCTGGGACTGGGACTGTTCCCGGGCAACCATCCAAGCTGGGACTGGGACTGTCCCCAGGCGACCATCCAAGCTGGGACTGGGACTGTCCCCAGGCAACCATCCAAGCTGGGACTGGGACTGTTCCCGGGCAACCATCCAAGCTGGGACTGGGACTGTCCCCAGGCGACCATCCAAGCTGGGACTGGGACTGTTCCCGGGCGACCATCCAAGCTGGGACTGGGACTGTTCCCGGGCGACCATCCAAGCTGGGACTGGGACTGTTCCCGGGCGACCATCCAAGCTGGGACTGGGACTGTTCCCGGTTCAAGTTTGAGAAGGAAGTGTGTTGGGTTAAGACGCTGAACAACATGTCATGATGACCAGCGTTTTGTACAACCCAGACGCCAGGCCTCACACTGCCTCTGCCACACAGACACCTTCACAACAACACAGTACAATGAAGGAACTTCTTATTGTCTGGAAATCCTGTGAGGGCTCCAGCCCAGGGCCTGACGGGGTCACTTACGTGAGTTTACATGAGAAAGACAGACAACAGGAGGCCCGATTGCCCTACGACTTGGCAAGGATATGTAATTCCGCTCAGCAGTTTTGTAAACCATCACCGACTCCTCGCATTCCTTTCCTTATCTTCCCTGATGATGTGATCATTACACGAAAGTGCACTTGGGAACTTATCGTGTTTCATTCCTTAAGAACGGAATTTATTTGATTACGCGCTCAATGGTGGTCTATTCCATAATATATATATATATATATATATATATATATATATATATATATATATATATATATATATATATATATATATATATATATATATATGTATATATATATGTATATATATATATATATATATATATATATATATATATATATATATATATATATATATATATATATATATATATATATATATATATGTATATATATATATATATATATATATATATATATATATATATATATATATATATATATATATATATATATATATATATATATTTCATTATTGCTTAGTCGCTGTCTCCCGCGTTAGCGAGGTAGCGCAAGGAAGCAGACGAAAGAAATGGCCCAACCCACCCACATGCACATGTATATACGTAAACGACCACACACGCACATATACATACCTATATATTTCAACGTATACATACATATATATACACAGACATATTCATATATACATATGTACATATTCATATTTGCTGCCTTCATCCATTCCCGTCGACACCCAGCTACACATGGAATGGCACCGATGTTCCCATTTGTTCTCTTGTCTTACGCACTTTATTTACCGACTCCCAAAACATCTTTTTATTCTCCCTAAGATTTTACGATACTCTTTCACCCAACTCTCATTTGCCCTCTTTTTCAACTCTAGCACCTTTTTCTTGACCTCCTGCCTCATTCTTTTATACATCTCCCAGTCATTTGCACTATTTCCCTGCAAAAATCGTCCAGATGCCTCTCTCTTCTCTTTCAGTAACAATCTTACTTCTTCTTCCGACCACTCACTACCCTTTCTAATCTGCCCACCTCCCACCTTTCTCATGCCACAAGCATCTTTTGCGCAAGCCATCATTGCTTCCCTAAATACATCCCATTACTTTACCACTCTCCTTATATCATTTGCTCTTACCATTTTCCATTCTGTACTAAATATCTACTGATACTTCCTCAAACAAGTCTCCTTTTCAAGCTTACTAACTCTCACCACTCTCTTCACCCCAACATTATCTCTTCTTTTCTGAAAACCTCTACAAATCTTCACCTCCACCTCCACAAGATATTGATCAGGCATCCTTTCAGTTGCCCCTCGCAGCACTAAGGCGGGAGACAGCGACAAAGTATAATAGATAAATATAAATAATATATATATATATATATATATATATATATATATATATATATATATATATATATATATATATATCTTTCTTTCAAACTATTCGCCATTTCCCGCGTTAGCGAGGTAGCGTTAAGAAAAGAGAACTGGGCCTTTGAGGGAATATCCTCGCCTGGCCCCCTTCTCTGTTCCTTCTTTTGGAAAATTAAAAAAAGAAAAAACTAATGAGAGGGGAGGATTTCCAGCCCCCGCTCCCTCCCCTTTTAGTCGCCTTCCACGACACGCAGGGAATACGTGGGAAGTATAAAGATAAGGAAATATGTAAAACAATACCTAGTACAGAATATGTATGACTTGGGGCTTCCAGTCTCTCAGCTACCTCTGATCTTGATTGTAGAGTTGTTTACATTGCCTCATGTAGGGTACCATAAATTACTGAAATGAATTCTAACCAGCATGGATCCATCATTTTTCATTCTTCTGGAAAACCTAGGAGAGGAAAGGCAGCAGACTACGATGTCAGCAAACATCTACCTTGGCCATGTTATATATCACACTCATTCTTGGTGAAGAACCAAGTGTAATACATGCATATTTCGGTCTTCTAGATACTGGCACTCAAAATCATGCACATCTTTATAGTTTCTAACTCACTTATACCATGTCTTGAGGGTTAAACTACAGTATTTTCCTCTCATGCTTACTAAACTTGTACTACTTAACTTTTCCTGTCATAATGAATGTAATACCACACAAAATGTACTAAAAAGTAAAAAAAAAAACTGGCTACAAAATCACGTAAAACACTACACTACACGTAGGCCGGGTTGAGAACGAGGAGTGAGGTCTGACCTACACCACTCTGTAAGCTGCAGGAACGGATGGATGGATATGTATGGACATATCACATGCGTGCCATAATTTCAGTTGTTTGGCATAATTTAAAGGCAGGTGAAAAACTGTCAATCAATACGTTCCTTGGAATTTTGGTCTTGAGAGAATACTCTGAAACAACCAAAACTTGAATGAATGAAGTCTGAAAAAGTCAGGTTTCTGTGTCTGAAATAGTTCAAAGATCACAATTTCTTTCATTAAAAGTACGTATCATAGGGATTGTTATCTTCAATTTTTACAGAACTTTACTTAATCTCTAAATCAGAATAAATTTTGACTTTCTGTTCAAGAAAAGTCAAAGATATTGTTTTAAAACAAACTTGTTGAAATAACTTTGCAGAGCATGAAACTGAGTCTGCCAACAGATGTTACGTCAAGGTCTGGTGATGTGCAACATTATATATCTCTTCATCATCACCATCATCTTCAGCTAGCGGCAACATTATATATCTCTTCATCATCACCATCATCTTCAGCTAGCGGCAACATTATATATCTCTTCATCATCACCATCATCTTCAGCTGGCGGCAACATTATATATCTCTTCATCATCGCCATCATCTTCAGCTAGCGGCAACATTATATATCTCTTCATCATCACCATCATCTTCAGCTAGCGGCAACATTATATATCTCTTCATCATCACCATCATCTTCAGCTAGCGGCAACATTATATATCTCTTCATCATCGCCATCATCTTCAGCTAGCGGCAACATTATATATCTCTTCATCATCACCATCATCTTCAGCTAGCGGCAACATTATATATCTCTTCATCATCACTATCATCTTCAGCTAGCGGCAACATTATATATCTCTTCATCATAGCCATCATCTTCAGCTAGCGGCAACATTTCCTGATCATCATTATGGCACAATACCCGGTGTTTTCGAGTTGCTCGCCTGCGTCGAAGCCTTAGGAGTTTGATGACTATATAAAGAAGTACAATGGTGCCTACTCCAACAAACTCATAAAAGCCACATAAAACTGCTTCTGAAGATATTCCCTTGGGAGCTGGCACAGGTTTATGATCATCGGAAGGCTCAGTGCCAGTTTTATCTGTGTGCTCCTCCCCAGCAGACTGTGGCCTTGTTTTCATCATCATCATCCTTGGATGTCTGTTCATTTACAAGCTTCACACTATCAGTAACAGGGTTATGGACAGATCCAGGCTCACTGATTTCAGTTACCGTATCAGTCTTTACAGCATCAACAGCAGATACTTCTTTTGATATTTTTTTCGGTTCTGGGTGAGATTTCCCCAATGTCTGTTGATTTCTGATTTACCTCTGGTTGTCGCTTAACCACATGAACATTCCTACTGCTCAGGCTAATCCCCCAACTTTCGGATGACAGCCATTCTTTGACAATTTGTGGTGATTCCTGAGCACCTTGCACACTCAAGGTAATTGGCATAATTATAAAAACCACAATTGTAAAGAAAAAAGGTCCACACAAAATCTTTGCGTTATGGGCCCGGCATCCCGCATTGGTAAGACCATTCCTCTCAGATATGGATGACGTATCGTGATTCATTGTGGAAACCAAAAACTCGAAATCAAAACGAACAGAAATGATATATGTTATTTCGGTGTCTCTGCAGACAACCACATGACGTTCCACCACACTTCCAAACGTGAGAGTCACGTTTGGATATATATATATATATATATATTTTTTTTTTTTTTACTTTGTCGCTGTCTCCCGCGTTTGCGAGGTAGCGCAAGGAAACAGACGAAAGAAATGGCCCAACCCACCCCCATACACATGTATATACATACGTCCACACACGCAAATATACATACCTACACAGCTTTCCATGGTTTACCCCAGACGCTTCACATGCCTTGATTCAATCCACTGACAGCACGTCAACCCCGGTATACAACATCGCTCCAATTCACTCTATTCCTTGCCCTCCTTTCACCCTCCTGCATGTTCAGGCCCCGATCACACAAAATCTTTTTCACTACATCTTTCCACCTCCAATTTGGTCTCCCTCTTCTCCTCGTTCCCTCCACCTCCGACACATATATCCTCTTGGTCAATCTTTCCTCACTCATCCTCTCCATGTGCCCGAACCATTTCAAAACACCCTCTTCTGCTCTCTCAACCACGCTCTTTTTATTTCCACACATCTCTCTTACCCTTACGTTACTTACTCGATCAAACCACCTCACACCACACATTGTCCTCAAACATCTCATTTCCAGCACATCCATCCTCCTGCGCACAACTCTATCCAAAGCCCACGCCTCGCAACCATACAACATTGTTGGAACCACTATTCCTTCAAACATACCCATTTTTGCTTTCCGAGATAATGTTCTCGACTTTCAAACATTCTTCAAGGCTCCCAGAATTTTCGCCCCCTCCCCCACCCTATGATCCACTTCCGCTTCCATGGTTCCATCCGCTGCCAGATCCACTCCCAGATATCTAAAACACTTCACTTCCTCCAGTTTTTCTCCATTCAAACTCACCTCCCAATTGACTTGACCCTCAACCCTACTGTACCTAATAACCTTGCTCTTACTCACATTTACTCTTAACTTTCTTCTTTCACACACTTTACCAAACTCAGTCACCAGCTTCTGCAGTTTCTCACATGAATCAGCCACCAGCGCTGTATCATCAGCGAACAACAACTGACTCACTTCCCAAGCTCTCTCATCCCCAACAGACTTCATACTTGCCCCTCTTTCCAAAACTCTTGCATTCACCTCCCTAACAACCCCATCCATAAACAAATTAAACAACCATGGAGACATCACACACCCCTGCCGCAAACCTACATTCACTGAGAACCAATCACTTTCCTCTCTTCCTACACGTACACATGCCTTACATCCTCGATAAAAACTTTTCACTGCTTCTAACAACTTGCCTCCCACACCATATATTCTTAATACCTTCCACAGAGCATCTCTATCAACTCTATCATATGCCTTCTCCAGATCCATAAATGCTACATACAAATCCATTTGCTTTTCTAAGTATTTCTCACATACATTCTTCAAAGCAAACACCTGATCCACACATCCTCTACCACTTCTGAAACCACACTGCTCTTCCCCAATCTGATGCTCTGTACATGCCTTCACCATCTCAATCAATATCCTCCCATATAATTTACCAGGAATACTCAACAAAGTTATACCTCTGTAATTTGAGCACTCACTCTTATCCCCTTTGCCTTTGTACAATGGCACTATGCACGCATTCCGCCAATCCCCAGGCACCTCACCATGAGTCATACATACATTAAATAACCTTACCAACCAGTCAACAATACAGTCACCCCCTTTTTTAATAAATTCCACTGCAATACCATCCAAACCTGCTGCCTTGCCGGCTTTCATCTTCCGCAAAGCTTTTACTACCTCTTCTCTGTTTACCAAATCATTTTCCCTAACCCTCTCACTTTGCACACCACCTCGACCAAAACACCCTATATCTGCCACTCTATCATCAAACACATTCAACAAACCTTCAAAATACTCACTCCACCTCTTTCTCACATCACCACTACTTGTTATCACCTCCCCATTTGCGCCCTTCACTGAAGTTCCCATTTGCTCCCTTGTCTTACGCACTTTATTTACCTCCTTCCAGAACATCTTTTTATTCTCTTTAAAATTTAATGATATATGTATATATATATATATATATATATATATATATATATATATATATATATATATATATATATATAGATATAGATATATATATATACATATATATATATATATATATATATATATATATATATATATATATGTATATATATATGTATATATATATATATATATATATATATATATATATATATATATATATATATATATATATATATATATATATATATATATATATATATATATATATATATATTTTTTTTTTTTTTTTTTTTTTTATACTTTGTCGCTGTCTCCCGCGTTTGCGAGGTAGCGCAAGGAAACAGACGAAAGAAATGGCCCAACCCCCCCCCCCCCCATACACATGTACATACACACGTCCAGACACGCAAATATACATACCTACACAGCTTTCCATGGTTTACCCCAGACGCTTCACATGCCTTGCTTCAATCCACTGACAGCACGTCAACCCCTGTATACCACATGACTCCAATTCACTCTATTTCTTGCCCTCCTTTCACCCTCCTGCATGTTCAGGCCCCGATCACACAAAATCTTTTTCACTCCATCTTTCCACCTCCAATTTGGTCTCCCTCTTCTCCTCGTTCCCTCCACCTCCGACACATATATCCTCTTGGTCAATCTCTCCTCACTCATTCTCTCCATGTGCCCAAACCATTTCAAAACACCCTCTTCTGCTCTCTCGACCACGCTCTTTTTATTTCCACACATCTCTCTTACCCTTACGTTACTTACTCGATCAAACCACCTCACACCACACATTGTCCTCAAACATCTCATTTCCAGCACATCCATCCTCCTGCGCACATCTCTATCCATAGCCCACGCCTCGCAACCATACAGCATTGTTGGAACCACTATTCCCTCAAACATACCCAATTTTTGCTTTCCGAGATAATGTTCTCGACTTCCACACATTTTTCAAGGCTCCCAAAATTTTCGCCCCCTCCCCCACCCTATGATCCACTTCCGCTTCCATGGTTCCATCCGCTGACAGATCCACTCCCAGATATCTAAAACACTTCACTTCCTCCAGTTTTTCTCCATTCAAACTCACCTCCCAATTGACTTGACCCTCACCCCTACTGTACCTAATAACCTTGCTCTTATTCACATTTACTCTCAACTTTCTTCTTCCACACACTTTACCAAACTCATATATATATACATATATATATATATATATATATATATATATATATATATATATATATATATATATATATATATATATATATATATATATATATATATATATATATATATATTTTTTTTTTTCTTTATTTTATTATTCATACTATTCGCCATTTCCCGCGTTAGCAAGGTAGCGTTAAGAACAGAGGACTGGACCTTTGAGGGAATATCCTCACCTGGCCCCCTTCTCTGTTCCATCTTTTTGAAAATTAAAAAAAAACTGAAAGGGGGGGATTTCCAGCCCCCCGCTCCCTTCCCTTTTAGTCGCCTTCTACGACACGCAGGGAATACGTGGGAAGTATTCTTTCCCCCCTATCCCAGGGAATATATATATATATATATATATATATATATATATATATATATATATATATATATATATATATATATATATATATATATATATATATATGTAGGCGAAGGTGAAGATTTGTAGGGGTTTTCAGAAAAGAAGAGAGAATGTTGGGTTAAGGAGAGTGGTGAGAGTAAGTGAGCTTGGGAAGGAGACTTGTGTGAGGAAGTACCAGGAGAGACTGAGTACAGAATGGAAAAAGGTGAGAACAAAGGAGGTAAGGGAAGTGGGGGAGGAATGGGATGTATTTAGGGAGCAGTGAAGGCTTGCGCAAAAGATGCTTGTGGCATGAGCAGCGTGGGAGGTGGGTTGATTAGAAAGGGTAGTGAGTTGTGGGATGAAGAGTAAGATTATTAGCGAAAGAGAAGAGAGAGGCATTTGGACGATTTTTGCAGAGGCATTTGGACGATTTTTGCAGGGGAAAAAATGCAAATGAATGGGAGATGTATAAAAGAAAGAGGCAGGAGGTTAAGAGAAAGGTGCAAAAGGTGAAAAAGAGGGCAAATGAGAGTTGAGGTGAGAGAGTATCATTAAATTTTAGGGAGAATAAAAAGATGTTTTGGAAGGAGGTAAATAAAGTGCGTAAGACAAGGGAGGAAATGAGAACTTTAGTGAAGGGGGCTAATGGGGACGTGATAACAAGTAGTGGTGACGCGAGAAGGAGATGGAGTGAGTATTATGAAGGTTTGTTGAATGTGTTTGATGATAAAGTGGCAGATATAGGGTGTTTTGGTCGAGGTGGTGTGCAAAGTGAGAGGGTTAGGGAAAATGATTTGGTAAATAGAGGAGAGGTAGTAAAAGTATTACGGAAGATGAAAGCCGGCAAGGCAGCAGGTTTAGATGGTATTGCAGTGGAATTTATTAAAAAAGGGGGTGACTGTATTGTTGACTGGTTGGTAACGTTATTTAAGGTATGTATGATTCATGGTGAGGTGCCTGAGGATTGGCGGAATGCGTGCATAGTGCCATGGTACAAAGGCAAAGGGGATAAGAGTGAGTGCTCAAATTACAGAGGTATAAGTTTGTTGAGTATTCCTGGTAAATTATATGGGAGGGTATTGATTGAGAGAGCGAAGGCATGTACAGAGCATCAGATTGGGGAAGAGCAGTGTGGTTTCAGAAGTGGTAGAGGATGTTTGGATCAGGTGTTTGCTTTGAAGAATGTATGTGAGAAATACTTAGAAAAGCAAATGGATTTGTATGTAGCATTTATGGATCAGGAGAAGGCATATGATAGAGTTGATAGAGATGCTCTGTGGAAGGTATTAAGAATATTTGGTGTGGGAGGCAAGTTGTTAGAAGCAGTGAAAAGTTTTTATCGAGGATGTAAAGCATGTGTACGTGTAGGAAGAGAGGAAAGTGATTGGTTCTCAGTGAATGTAGGTCTGCGGCAGGGGTGTGTGATGTCTCCATGGTTGTTGAATTTGTTTATGGATGGGGTTGTTAGGGAGGTGATTGCAAGAGTTTTGGAAAGAGGGGCAAGTATGAACTCTGTTGTGGATGAGAGAGCTTGGGAAGTGAGTCAGTTGTTGTTCGCTAATGATACAGCGCTGGTGGCTGATTCATGTGAGAAACTGCAGAAGCTGGTGACTGAGTTTGGTAAAGTGTGTAAAAGAATATAGTTAAGCATAAATGTGAATAAGAGCAAGGTTATTAGGTACAGTAGGGTTGAGGGTCAAGTCAATTGGGAGGTGAGTTTGAATGGAGAAAAACTGGAGGAAGTAAAGTGTTTTAGATATCTGGGAGTGGATCTGGCAGCGGATGGAACCATGGAAGCGGAAGAGAACCATGAGTTGGGGTAGGGGGCGAAAATTCTTGGAGCCTTGAAGAATGTGTGGAAGTCGAGAACATTATCTCGGAAAGCAAAAATGGGTATGTTTGAAGGAATAGTGGTTCCATCAATGTTGTATGGCTGCGAGGCGTGGGCTATGGATAGAGTTGTGCACAGGAGGATAGATGTGCTGGAAATGAGATGTTTGAGGACAATATGTGGTGTTAGGTAGTTTGATCGAGTAAGTAATGTAAGGGTAAGAGAGATATGTGGAAATAAAAAGAATGTGGTTGAGAGAGCAGAAAAGGGTGTTATAAATGGTTTGGGCAAATGGAGAGAATGAGTGAGGAAAGATTGACCAAGAGGATATATGTGTCGGAGGTGGAGGGAACGAGGAGAAGTGGGAGACCAGATTGGAGGTGGAAGGATGGAGTGAAAAAGATTTTGAGTGATCGGGGCCTGAACATGCTGGAGGGCGAAAGGCGTGCAAGGAATAGAGTGAATTGGAACGATGTCCTATACGGGGGTCGACGTGCTGTCAATGGATTGAACCAGGGCATGTGAAGCGTCTGGGGTAAACCATGGAAACTTGTGTGGGGCCTGGATGTGCACGAAACCACAGCTCCCTTTCCACATCCAGGCCCCACACAACTTTCCATGGTTTACCCCAGACGCTTCACATGCCCTGATTCAATCCACTGACAGCACCTCAACCCCGGTATACCACATCGATCCAATTCACTCTATTCCTTGCCCGCGTTTCACATTCCTGCATGTTCGGGCCCCGATCACTCAAAATCTTTTTCACTTCACCTTTCCACCTCCAATTTGGTCTCCCACTTCTCCTCGTTCCCTCCACCTCCGACACATATATCCTCTTGGTCAATCTTTCCTCACTCATTCTCTCTATGTGCCCAAACCATTTCAAAACACCCTCTTTTGCTCTCTCAACCACGCTCTTTTTATTTCCACACATCTCTCTTACCCTTACATCACTTACTCGATCAAACCATCTCACACCACACATTGTCCTGAAACATCTCATTTCCAGCACATCCACCCTCATGCGCACAACTCTATCTATAGCCCACGCCTCGCAGCCATACAAGATTGTTGGAACCACTATTCCTTCAAACATACCCATTTTGCTTTCCGAGATAATGTTTTCGACTTCCATACATTCTTCAAGGCTCCCAGGATTTTCGCCCCCTCCCCCACCCTATGATTCACTTCCGCTTCCATGGTTCCATCCGCTGCCAGATCCACTCCCAGATATCGAAAACAATTTACTTCCTCCAGTTTTTCTCCATTCAAACTTACCTCCCAATTGACTTGATCCTCAACCCTACTGTACCTAATAACCTTGCTCTTATTCACATTTACTCTTAACTTTCTTCTTTCACACACTTTACCAAACTCAGTCACCAGCTTCTGCAGTTTCTCACGTAAATCAACCACCAGCGCTGTATCATCAGCGAACAACAACTGACTCACTTCCCAAGCTCTCTCATCCACAACAGACTTCATACTTGCCCCTCTTTCCAAAACTCTTGCATTCACCTCCCTAACAACCCCATCCATAAACAAATCAAACAACCATGGAGACATCACACACCCCTGCCGCAATCCTACATTCACTGAGAACCAATCACTTTCCTCTCTTCCTACACGTACACATGCCTTACATCCTCGATAAAAACTTTTCACTACTTCTAACAAATTGCCTATCACACCATATATTCTTAATACCTTCCACAGAGCATCTCTATCAACTCTATGATATGCCTTCTCCAGATCCATAAATGCTACATACAAATCCATTTGCTTTTCTAAGTATTTCTCACATACATTCTTCAAAGCAAACACCTGATCCACACATCCTCTACCACTTCTGAAACCACACTGCTCTTCCCCAATCTGATGCTCTGCACATGCTTTTCCCTAACCCTCTCACTTTGCACACCACCTCGACCAAAACACCCTATATCTGCCACTCTATCATCAAACACATTCAACAAACCTTCAAAATACTCACTCCATCTCCTTTTCACATCACCACTACTTGTTATCACCTCCCCATTAGCGCCCTTCACTGAAGTTCCCATTTGCTCCCTTGTCTTACGCACTTTATTTACCTCCTTCCAGAACATCTTTTTATTCTCCCTAAAATTTAATGATACTCTCTCACCCCAACTCTCATTTGCCCTCATTTTCACCTCTTGCACCTTCCTCTTGACCTCCTGTCTCTTTCTTTTATACATCTCCCACTCATTTGCATTTTTTCCCTGCAAAAATCGTCCAAATGCCTCTCTCTTCTCTTTCACTAATAATCTTACTTCTTCATCCCACCACTCACTATCCTTTCTAATCAACCCACCTCCCACGCTTCTCATGCCACAAGGATCTTTTGCGCACTCCATCACTGATTCCCAAAGTGCATCCCATTCCTCCCCCACTCCCCTTACTTCCATTGTTCTCACCTTTTTCCATTCTGTACTCAGTCCATCCTGGTACTTTCTCACACAAGTCTCCTTCCCAAGCTCACTTACTCTCACCACCCTCCTCACCCCAACATTCACTCTTCTTTTCTGAAAACCCATACAAATCTTCACCTTAGCCAGCCTCCACAAGATAATGATCAGACATCCCTCCAGTTGCACCTCTCAGCACATTAACATCCAAAAGTCTCTCTTTCGCGCGGCTGTCAGTTAACACGTAATCCAATAACGCTCTCTGGCCATCTCTCCTACTTACATACGTATACTTTTGTATATCTCGCTTTTTAAACCAGGTATTCCCAATCACCAGTCCTTTTTCAGCACATAAATCTACAAGCTCTTCACCATTTCCATTTACAACACTGAACACCCCATGTATACCAATTATTCCCTCAACTGCCACATTACTCACATTTGCATTCAAATCACCCATCACTATAACCCGGTCTTGTGCATCAAAATCACTAACACACTCATTCAGCTGCTCCCAAAACACTTGCCTCTCATGATCTTTCTTCTTCTGCCCAGGTGCATATGCACCAATAATCACCCATCTCTCTCCATCACCTTTCAGTTTTACCCATAGAATCGAGAATTTACTTTCTTACATTCTATCACATACTCCCACAACTCCTGTTTCAGGAGTATTGCTACTCCTTCCCTTGCTCCTGTCCTCTCACTAACCCCTGACATTACTCCCAAGACATTCTCATACCACTCTTCCCCTTTACCCTTGAGCTTCGTTTCACTCAGAGCCAAAACATCCAGGTTCCTTTCCTCAAACATACTACCTATCTCTCCTTTTTTCACATCTTGGTTACATCCACACACATTTAGACACCCCAATCTGAGTCTACGAGGAGGATGAGCACTCCCCGCGTGACTCCTTCTTCTGTTTCCCATTTTTAGAAAGTTAAAATACAAGGAGGGGAGGATTTCTGGCCCCCCGCTCCCGTCCCCTCTAGTCGCCTTCTCCGACACGTGAGGAATACGTGGGAAGTATTCTTTCACCCCTATCCCCAGGGATAATATATATATATATATATATATATATATATATATATATATATATATATATATATATATATATATATATATATATATATATATATATATATATATATATATATATATATGCACATATATACATACATATACACATATACACACACATATATATATATATATATATATATATATATATATATATATATATATATATATATATATATATATATATATATATATATATATATATATATATATATATATATATATATACACATATATATGTATATATATACATATATATATATATATATATATATATATATATATATATATATATATATATATATATATATATATTATTATTATTATTTTGCTTTGTCGCTGTCTCCCGCATTTGCGAGGTAGCGCAAGGAAACAGACGAAAGAAATGGCCCAACCCACTCCCATACACATGTATATACACACACGTCCACACATGTAAATATACATACCTATACATCTCAATGTACACATATATATACACACACAGACACATACATATATACTCATGCACAAAATTCACACTGTCTGCCTTTATTCATTCCCATCGCCACCTCGCCACACATGGAATACCATCCCCCTCCCCCCTCATGTGTGGGGGGTAGCGCTAGGATAAGACAACAAAGGCCTCATTAGCTCACACTCAGTCTCTAGCTGTCGTGCAATAAAGCCCGAAACCACAGCTCCCTTTCCACATCCAGGCCCGACACAGCTTTCCATAGTTTACCCCAGACGCTTCACATGCCCTGATTCAATCCACTGACAGCACGTCAACCCCAGTATACCACATCGATCTAATTCACTCTGTTCCTTGCCCGCCTTTCACCCTCCTGCATGTTCGGGCCCCGATCATTCAAAATCTTTTTCACTCCATCTTTTCACCTCCAATTTGGTCTCCCACTTCTCCTCGTTCGCTCCACCTCCGACACATATATCCTCTTGGTCAATCTTTCCTCACTCATTCTCTCCATGTGAATAAATAAATATATATATATATATATATATATATATATATATATATATATATATATATATATATATATATATATATATATATTTTTTTTTTTTTTTTTTTTGCTTTGTCGCTGTCTCCCGCGTTTGCGAGGTAGCGCAAGGAAACAGACGAAAGAAATGGCCCAACCCACCCCCATACACATGCCTTGCTTCAATCCACTGACAGCACGTCAACCCCGGTATACCACATCGCTCCAATTCACTCTATTCTTTGCTCTCCTTTCACCCTCCTGCATATTCAGGCCCCGATCGTACAAAATCTTTTTCACTCCATCTTTCCACCTCCAATTTAGTCTCCCTCTTCTCCTCGTTCCCTCCACCTCCGACACATATATCCTCTTGGTCAATCTTTCCTCACTCATTCTCTCCATGTGACCAAACCATTTCAAAACACCCTCTTCTGCTCTCTCAACCACGCTCTTTTTATTTCCACATATCTCTCTTACTCTTACGTTACTTAGTCGATCAAACCACCTCACACCACACATTGTCCTCAAACATCTCATTTCCAGCACATCCATCCTTCTCCGCACAACTCTATCCATATTCCACGCCTCGCAACCATACAACATTGTTGGAACCACTATTCCTTCAAACATACCCATTTTTGCTTTCTGAGATAATGTTCTCGACTTCCACACATTCTTCAAGGCTCCCAGAATTCTCGCCCCCTCCCCCACCCTATGATCCACTTCCGCTTCCATGGTTCCATCCGCTGACAGATCCACTCCCAGATATCTAAAACACTTCACTTCCTCCAGTTTTTCTCCATTTAAATTCACCTCCCAATTGAATTGACCCTCAACCCTACTGTCCCTAATAACCTTGCTCTTATTCACATTTACTCTTAACTTTCTTCTTTCACACACTTTACCAAACTCAGTCACCAGCTTCTGCAGTTTCTCACATGAATCAGCCACCAGCGCTGTATCATCAGCGAACAACAACTGACTCACTTCCCAAGCTCTCTCATCCCCAACAGACTTCATACTTGCCCCTCTTTCCAAAACTCTTGCATTCACCTCCCTAACAACCCCATCCATAAACAAATTAAACAACCATGGAGACATCACACACCCCTGCCGCAAACCTACATTCACTGAGAACCAATCACTTTCCTCTCTTCCTACACGTACACATGCCTTACATCCTCGATAAAAACTTTTCACTGCTTCTAACAACTTGCCTCCCACACCATATATTCTTAATACCTTCCACAGAGCATCTCTATCAACTCTATCATATGCCTTCTCCAGATCCATAAATGCTACATACAAATCCATTTGCTTTTCTAAGTATTTCTCACATACATTCTTCAAAGCAAACACCTGATCCACACATCCTTTACCACTTCTGAAACCACACTGCTCTTCCCCAATCTGATGCTCTGTACATGCCTTCACCCTCTCAATGAATACCCTCCCATATAATTTCCCAGGAATACTCAACAAACTTATACCTCTGTAATTTGAGCACTCACTCTTATCCCCTTTGCCTTTGTACAATGGCACTATGCACGCATTCCGCCAATCCTCAGGCACCTCACCATGAGTCATACATACATTAAATAACCTTACCAACCAGTCAACAATACAGTCACCCCCTTTTTTAATAAATTCCACTGCAATACCATCCAAACCTGCTGCCTTGCTGGCTTTCATCTTCCGCAAAGCTTTTACTACCTCTTCTCTGTTTACCAACTCATTTTCCCTAACCCTCGCACTTTGCACACCACCTCGACCAAAACTCCCTATATCTGCCACTCTATCATCAAACACATTCAACAAACCTTCAAAATACTCACTCCATCTCCTCACATCACCACTACTTGTTATCACCTCCCCATATATATATATATATATATATATATATATATATATATATATATATATATATATATATATATATATATATATATATATATATATATATATATATATATATATATTCCTATGAGTCCACGGGTAAAATGAAACACGAAAAGTTCCCAAGTGCACCTTCGTGTAATAATCACGTCATCAGGGGAGACACTAGAGAGAAATATAATAGTCAGTTGATATACATCGAAGAGACGAAGCTAGGACGCCACTTGGTAAACATGTGATTGTCCAAAACATGCAATGAGCGTTCATGAACGCTCGTTCATGAGTGTGAAAAGATTGACAAAGAAGATATATGTGTCAGAGGTGGAGGGAACAAGGAGAAGTGGGAGACCAAATTGGAGGTGGAAGGATGGAGTGACAAAGATTCTGAGCGATCGGGGCCTGAACATGCAGGGGGGTGAAAGGTGTGCAAGGAAGGGAGTGAATTGGAACGATGCGGTTTACCGGAGTTGATGTGCTGTCAATAGATGTAACCAGGGCATATGAAGTGTCTGGGGTAAACCGTGGAAAGTTTGTAGGGCCTGTATGTGGAAAGGGAGCTGTGGTTTCGGTGCATTACACATGACAGCTAGAGACTGAGTGTGAACGAATGTCGCCTTTGTTGTTTGTTCCTAGCCCTAACTCGCACGCACGCGGATGGAGGGGGGGGGGGTGGCATTTTTTGTGTGGCGGGGTGGCGACGTGAATGGACGAAGGCAGCAAGTATGAATATGTACATGTGTTTATATGTATATGTCTGTGTATATATATGTGTGTATATGTTCATGTGTGGACGTTTATGTTTATTTATGTGTATGTGGGTGGGTTGGGCCATTCTTTCGTCTGTTTCCTTGCGCTACCTAATCATAATAGTAATAATAATGTGTGTGTGTGTGTGTGTCTGTGTGTGTGTGTGTGTGTGTGTGTGTGTGTGTGTGTGTGTGTGTGTGTGTGAGTGTGTGTGTGTGTGTGTACCACTGAGATATAGGCCATGGTCCTGAAGTCACAGACCCTTGTTCTATCTAAATGTTATTTTCCTGACATATTTGTAGATAGATATTCAATACTTGAACAAATCACCATATAAATCTGTCTGAATAGATTTCACATTAGATATAAGAGGATAGTTTGAATAATTGATCAGGTGAGGATATTTATGTCTGTTGTGCTGATGTGGCCGTGTCAGTGTTATAAACAGAGGGAGAGAGGGTTTTACTCGTGTTGCTTCGTCTTATATAAATATATATATATATATATATATATATATATATATATATATATATATATATATATATATATATATATATATATATATATATATATATATATATATATATATATATATATATGGTTCTCAGTGAATGTAGGTTTGCGGCAGGGGTGTGTGATGTCTCCATGGTTGTTTAATTTGTTTATGGATGGGGTTGTTAGGGAGGTAAATGCAAGAGTTTTGGAAAGAGGGGCAAGTATGAAGTCTGTTGGGGATGAGAGAGCTTGGGAAGTGAGTCAGTTGTTGTTCGCTGATGATACAGCGCTGGTGGCTGATTCATGTGAGAAACTGCAGAAGCTAGTGACTGAGTTTGGTAAAGTGTGTGGAAGAAGAAAGTTAAGAGCAAATGTGAATAAGAGCAAGGTTATTAGGTACAGTAGGGTTGAGGGTCAAGTCAATTGGGAGGTGAGTTTGAATGGAGAAAAACTGGAGGAAGTGAAGTGTTTTAGATATCTGGGAGTGGATCTGGCAGCGGATGTAACCATGGAAGCGGAAGTGGATCATAGGGTGGGGGAGGGGGCGAAAATTCTGGGGGCCTTGAAGAATGTGTGGAAGTCGAGAACATTATCTCGGAAAGCAAAAATGGGTATGTTTGAAGGAATAGTGGTTCCAACAATGTTGTATGGTTGCGAGGCGTGGGCTATGGATAGAGTTGTGCGCAGGAGGATGGATGTGCTGGAAATGAGATGTTTGAGGACAATGTGTGGTGTGAGGTGGTTTGATCGAGTGAGTAATGTAAGGGTAAGAGAGATGTGTGGAAATAAAAAGAGCGTGGTTGAGAGAGCAGAAGAGGGTGTTTTGAAGTGGTTTGGGCACATGGAGAGGATGAGTGAGGAAAGATTGACCAAGAGGATATATGTGTCGGAGGTGGAGGGAACAAGGAGAAGAGGGAGACCAAATTGGAGGTGGAAAGATGGAGTGAAAAAGATTTTGTGTGATCGGGCCTGAACATGCAGGAGGGTGAAAGGAGGGCAAGGAATAGAGTGAATTGGAGCGATGTGGTATACCGGGGTTGACGTGCTGTCAGTGGATTGAATGAAGGCATGTGAAGCGTTTGGGGTAAGCCATGGAGAGCTGTGTAGGTATGTATATTTGCGTGTGTGGACGGATGTATATACATGTGCATGGGGGGGGTTGGGCCATTTCTTTCGTCTGTTTCCTTGCGCTACCTCGGAAACGCGGGAGACAGCGACAAAGTATATATAAATAAATAATAAATATATATATATATATATATATATATATTATATATATATATATATATATATATATATTTTCTTTTTTCTTTTTGCTTTGGGCGCTGTCTCCTGCGTTTGCGAGGTAGCGCAAGGAAACAGACGAAAGAATTGGCCCAACCCACCCCCATACACATGTATATACATACTTCCACATACGCAAATATACATACCTACACAGCTTTCCATGGTTTACCCCAAACGCTTCACATGCCCTGATTCAATCCACTGATAGCACGTCAACCCCGGCATACCACATCGATCCAATTCACTCTATTCCTTGCCCTCCTTTCACCCTCCTGCATGTTCAGGCCACGATCACACAAAATCTTTTTCACTCCATCTTTTCACCTACGATTTGGTCTCCCACTTCTCCTCGTTCCCTCCACCTCCGACACATATATCCTCTTGGTCAATCTTTCCTCACTCATTCTCTCCATGTGCCCAAACCATTTCAAAACACCCTCTTCTGCTCTCTCAACCACGCTCTTTTTATTTCCACACATCTCCCTTACCCTTCCGTTACTTACTCGATCAATCCACCTCACACCACACATTGTCCTCAGACATCTCATTTCCAGCACATCCATCCTCCTGCGCACAACTCTATCCATAGTCCACGCCTCGCAACCATACAACATTGTTGGAACCACTATTCCTTCAAACATACCCATTTTTGCTTTCCGAGATAATGTTCTCGACTTCCACACATTCTTCAAGGCTCTCAGGATTTTCGCCCCCTCTCCCACCCTATGATCCACTTCCGCTTCCATGGTTCCATCCGCTGCCAGATCTACTCCCAGATATCTAAAACACTTTACTTCCTCCAGTTTTTCTCCATTCAAACTTACCTCCCAATTGACTTGACCCCTCAACCCTACTGTACCTAATAACCTTGCTCTTATTCACATTCACTCTTAACTTTCTTCTTTCACACACTTTACCAAACTCAGTCACCAGCTTCTGCAGTTTCTCACATGAATCAGCCACCAGCGCTGTATCATCAACGAACAACAACTGACTCACTTCCCAAGCTCTCTCATCCCCAACAGACTTCATACTTGCCCCTCTTTCCAAAACTCTTGCATTCACCTCCCTAACAACCCCATCCATAAACAAATTAAACAACCATGGAGACATCACACACCCCTGCCGCAATCCTACATTCACTGAGAACCCCCCCCCCCCCCCCCCCCCCCCCCCCCCCCCCCCCCCCCCCCCCCCCCCCCCCCCCCCCCCCCCCCCCCCCCCCCCCCCCCCCCAATGATCACTTTCCTCTCTCTTCTACAAACTACACATGCCTTACATCCTCGATAAAAACTTTTCACTGCTTCTAACAACTTGCCTCCCACACATATATTTTAATACCTTCCACAGAGCATCTCTTCAACTCTATCTAGTTGCCTTATCCTAAGCCATAAATGCTTCCTACAAATCAATTTGCTTTTCTAAGTATTTCTCACATAATTCTTCAAAGCCAAACACCTGATCCACACATCCTTTACACTTCTGAACCCACACTGCTATTCCCATCTGATTTGCTCTTGTACATTGCCTTCACCCTCTCAATGAATACCCTCCCATATATTTCCCAGAATACTCATACAAACTTATACCTCTGTAATTTGAGCACTCACTCTTATTCCCCTTTGCCTTTGTGACAATGGCACTCATGCACGCATTCCGCCAATCTCAGGCACTCTCCACATGAGTCATACATACATTAAATAACCTTACATACCAGTCAACAATACAGTCACCCCCTTTTTAATATAATTCCATGCCAAATACCATCCAAACCTGCTGCCTTGCTGCTTTCATCTTCCGCCAAAGCTTTTACTACCTTTCTCTGTTTACCAAACTCATTTTCCCTAACCTCCGCATTTGACACCACCTCGACCAAAACTCCCTTTCTGCCACTCTATCATTCAAAAACACATTCAACAACTTCAAAATACTCACTCCATCTTCCTCCACATCACACTACTTGTTATCCACCTCCCCATAATATATATATATAATATATATATATATATATATATATATATATATATATATATATATATAGATATATTTATATATTATATATATATTATATATATATATATATATATATTCCTTTGAGTCCACGGGTAAATGAAACACGAAAAGTTCCCAAGTGATTCGTGTCATAATCACGTCATCAGGGGAGACAGCTAGAGGAAAATATATAGGTTCAGGTTGATTATACATCGAGAGACGAAGTAGGACGCCTTGGTAAACATGTGATTGTCAAAACATTGCAATGAGCGTTCATGAACGTCGTTCATGATGTGAAAAGATTGACAAAGAAGATATAATATTGTGTCAGAGGTGGAGGGAACAAGGAGAAAAGAAGTGGGAGACAAATTGGAGGTGGAAGGATGGAGTGACAAGGATTCTGAGCGATCGGGGCCTGAACATGCAGGGGGTGAAAGGTGTGGCAAGGAAGGGAGGAAATTGGAACGATTGCTGTTTACGGAGTTGAATTGCTGTCATTAGATGTAACCAGGGCATTATGAAGTGTCTGGGGTAAACGTGGAAAGTTCGTATATGCGCCTTGTAGTTAATTGGAAAGGGAGCTTGTGGTTTCGGTACGACTTTCACACCATCCGACATAGCATTAGAGTCCCCCCCCCCCCCCCCCCCCCTCCCCCCCCCCCCACCTTTTGCGACACGAAATTGCGCCACTGAGAGCTCTGTCTCTCCGCTAGCTAGCCCTAACTCGAGCACTCGGAAGGAGGGGGGGGGGTGGCATTTTTTGTGTGGCTGGGTGGCGACGTGAATGGCGCCCCCCCCCCCCCCCCCCCCCCCCCCCCCCCCCCCCCCCCCCCCCCCCCCCCCCCCCCCCCCCCTCCCCCCCCCCCCCCCCCCCCCCCCCCCCCCCACTGAGCAAGTATGATATGTACATGTGTTTATATGTATATCGGCTAGAGAGCGACACTATATATAATGTGTGGTTACAGACCCCACCCCTCGCTCCCCCCCCCCCCAACCCCCCCCCCCCCCCCACCCCCCCCCCCCCCCCCCCACCCCCCCCCCCCCCCCCCCCCCCCCCCCCCGATAAGTTCGTTTTTGTTTAGTTATGTGTATGTGGGTGGGTTGGGCCATTCTTTCGTCTGTTTACTTGCGCTACCTAATCATAATAGTAATAATAATGTGTGTGTGTGTGTTTTGTGTCTGTGTGTGTGTGTGTGTGTACTTTTTTTTTTTGTGTGTGTGTGTGGTGTGTGTGTGGTGTAGTGCAGTGTGTGTGTGTGTGTGTACCACTGAGATATGGCCATGGTCCTGAAGTCACGACCCTTGTTCTATCTATAATTGTTATTTTTCCTGACATATTTGTAGATAAGATATACAATACTTGAACAAATCACCATAATTATAAATCTGTCTGAATAGATTTCACATTAGATATAAGAGGATAGTTTGAATAATTGATCAGGTGAGGATATTTAGTCTGTTGTGTGATGTGGCGCGTGCAGTGTTATAAAAGAGTGAGAGAGGTTTTACTCGGTTGCTTCGTCTTATATAAATATAGTATATATTATATATATTATATATATATATTTATGTATTTATATATATATATATATATAACTATTACCCCCCCCCCCCCCCCCCCCCCCCCACCCCCCCCCCCCCCCCCCCCCCCCCACACCCCCACCATCGACTGATAATATTTATATTTATATTATTTAGGTCTCAGTGAATGTAGGTTTGCGTCTGGGGTGTGTGATGTCTCCATGGTTGTTTAATTGTTTATGGATGGGGTTGTTAGGGAGGTAAAGGCAAGAGTTTTGGAAAGATGGGGCAAGTATGAAGTTGTTGGGGGATGAGAGAGCTTGGGAAGTGAGGTCAGTTGTTGTTCGCTGATTGCTACAAGCGCTGGTGGCTGATTCTTGTGAGAAATGCAGAAGTAGTGACTGAGTTTGGTAAAGTGTGTGGAAGTAGAAAGTTAAGGAGCAAATGTGATAAGAGCAAGGGTAATTAGGTACAGAAGGGGTTGAGGGTAAGTCATTGGAGGTGAGTTTGAATGGGAAAATCTGCGGAAGGAAGTTAAGTGTTTTAGATATCTGGGAGTGGATCTGGCAGCGGATGTAACCATGGAAGCGGAAGTGGATCATAGGGGGGGGAGGGGGCGAAAATTCTGGGGGCTTGAAGGAATGGTGTGGAAGTCGAGAACATTATTCGGAAAGGCAAAAATGGGTATGTTGACAGGGATAGTGTTTTGATGTGTTCCAACATTGTTGTATGGTTGCGAGGTGGGTATGGATAGAGTTGTGCGCAGGAGGATGGATGTGCTGGAAATGATGATGTTTCGAGGACAATGTGTGGTGTGAGGTGGTTTGATCGAG
Source organism: Panulirus ornatus (assembly GCF_036320965.1). Classification (NCBI taxonomy): domain Eukaryota; kingdom Metazoa; phylum Arthropoda; class Malacostraca; order Decapoda; family Palinuridae; genus Panulirus; species Panulirus ornatus. The sequence continues at coordinate 15,773,748 of NC_092270.1, forward strand.
TGATGAGTTAATGTAAGGGGTAAGAAAGAGGTCGTGAATAAAAAGAGCGTGGTTGAGAGAGAGAGAGGGTGTTTTGATATGGTTTGGGACATGGAGAGGATGGTGAGGAATGATTGACAAGAGGATATATGTGTCGGAGGTGGAGGGGACAAGGAGAAGAGGGGACCAATTGGAGGTGGAAAGATGGAGTGAATAGATTTTTGTGTGATCGCGCCTGAACATGCAGGAGGGTGCAGGAGGGCAAGGATTAGAGTGAATTGGAGCGATGTGTATACCGGGGTTGACGTGCTGTCAGTGGATTGAGATGAAGGATGTGAAGCGTTTGGGGTAAGCACATGGGAGCTGTGTAGGTATTGTATATTTTGCGTGTGTGGACGGATGTATATACATGTGCTGGGGGGGTGGGGCATTTCTGTCGTCTGTTTCTTGCGCTACCTCGGAAACGCGGGAGACAGCGACAAAGTATATAAATAAATAATAAATATATATATATATATATTATATTATATATATATATATATATATATATATATTTTCTTTTTTCTTTTTGCTTTGACGCTGTCTCCTGCGTTTGCGAGGTTAGCGCAAGGAAACGACGAAAGATTCGGCCAACCCACCCCCATACAATGTATTACATACTTCCACATACGAAAATACATACCTACACTGCTTTCCATGGTTTACCCAAACGCTTCACATGCCAGATTCAATCCACTGATAGCACGTCAACCCGGCCATACCACATCGATCCAATTCACTCTTCCTTGCCCTCCTTCTCACCCTCCTGCATGTTCAGGCCACGAACCACACAAAATCTTTTTCACTCCATATTTTCACCTACGATTTGGTCTCCCACCTTCTCTCGTCCCTCCACCTCCGACACATATATCCTCTTGGTCAATCTTTCTCCTCATTTCTCTCCATGTGCCCAAACCATTTTCAAAAACACCTTTTGTATGTATCTGTCTCTAACCATGAGTTAAACAAGCATGTGTGTATGTGTAATCCGTACAACTCTCCTTACCCTTCCCAGTTATAGAGTACTCGATATCACTCCCACCACAAATTTCTAAGACACCCCCCCCCCTCACCCACCTTCACCACACCCCCCCCCCCCCCCCCCCCCCCCCCCCCCCCCCCAGAACCCCCCCCACCAAAAACTCCCCCCCCCCTCACACATGCGCAAACTCTATCCCATAGTCCACGCCTGAATCCATACAACATTGTTGGAACCATATTCATACTCAAACATACCATTTTTGCTTTCCGAGATAATGTTCTCGACTTCCACGCATTCTTCAAGGCTCTCAGGATTTTCGCCCACGTCCTCCCCCCAACTCACTTCTGATCCTACTTTCGCTAATTCCATCTTACTCCCCCCTCCCCAACCCCCCCCCCCCCCGCCCCCCCCCCCCCCCCCCCGCCCCCACCCCCCCAGACCGTACTCCAGATATCTAAAACACTTTACTTACTCCGTTTTTCTCCATTCAACTTACCTCCCAATTGACTTTGACCCCCAACCCTACTGTACCTAATAACCTTGCTCTTATTCACATTCACTCTTAACTTTCTTCTTTCACACACTTTACCAAACTCAGTCACCAGCTTCTGCAGTTTCTCACGTAAATCAACCACCACGCTGTATCATCAGCGAACAACAACTGACTCACTTCCAAGCTCTCTCATCCACAACAGACTTCATACTTGCCCCTCTTTCCAAAACTCTTGCATTCACCTCCCTAACAACCCCATCCATAAACAAATCAAACAACCATGGAGACATCACACACCCCTGCCGCAATCCTACATTCACTGAGAACCAATCACTTTCCTCTCTTCCTACACGTACACATGCCTTACATCCTCGATAAAAACTTTTCACTACTTCTAACAAATTGCCTATCACACCATATATTCTTAATACCTTCCACAGAGCATCTCTATCAACTCTATGATATGCCTTCTCCAGATCCATAAATGCTACATACAAATCCATTTGCTTTTCTAAGTATTTCTCACATACATTCTTCAAAGCAAACACCTGATCCACACATCCTCTACCACTTCTGAAACCACACTGCTCTTCCCCAATCTGATGCTCTGCACATGCTTTTCCCTAACCCTCTCACTTTGCACACCACCTCGACCAAAACACCCTATATCTGCCACTCTATCATCAAACACATTCAACAAACCTTCAAAATACTCACTCCATCTCCTTTTCACATCACCACTACTTGTTATCACCTCCCCATTAGCGCCCTTCACTGAAGTTCCCATTTGCTCCCTTGTCTTACGCACTTTATTTACCTCCTTCCAGAACATCTTTTTATTCTCCCTAAAATTTAATGATACTCTCTCACCCCAACTCTCATTTGCCCTCATTTTCACCTCTTGCACCTTCCTCTTGACCTCCTGTCTCTTTCTTTTATACATCTCCCACTCATTTGCATTTTTTCCCTGCAAAAATCGTCCAAATGCCTCTCTCTTCTCTTTCACTAATAATCTTACTTCTTCATCCCACCACTCACTATCCTTTCTAATCAACCCACCTCCCACGCTTCTCATGCCACAAGGATCTTTTGCGCACTCCATCACTGATTCCCAAAGTGCATCCCATTCCTCCCCCACTCCCCTTACTTCCATTGTTCTCACCTTTTTCCATTCTGTACTCAGTCCATCCTGGTACTTTCTCACACAAGTCTCCTTCCCAAGCTCACTTACTCTCACCACCCTCCTCACCCCAACATTCACTCTTCTTTTCTGAAAACCCATACAAATCTTCACCTTAGCCAGCCTCCACAAGATAATGATCAGACATCCCTCCAGTTGCACCTCTCAGCACATTAACATCCAAAAGTCTCTCTTTCGCGCGGCTGTCAGTTAACACGTAATCCAATAACGCTCTCTGGCCATCTCTCCTACTTACATACGTATACTTTTGTATATCTCGCTTTTTAAACCAGGTATTCCCAATCACCAGTCCTTTTTCAGCACATAAATCTACAAGCTCTTCACCATTTCCATTTACAACACTGAACACCCCATGTATACCAATTATTCCCTCAACTGCCACATTACTCACATTTGCATTCAAATCACCCATCACTATAACCCGGTCTTGTGCATCAAAATCACTAACACACTCATTCAGCTGCTCCCAAAACACTTGCCTCTCATGATCTTTCTTCTTCTGCCCAGGTGCATATGCACCAATAATCACCCATCTCTCTCCATCACCTTTCAGTTTTACCCATAGAATCGAGAATTTACTTTCTTACATTCTATCACATACTCCCACAACTCCTGTTTCAGGAGTATTGCTACTCCTTCCCTTGCTCCTGTCCTCTCACTAACCCCTGACATTACTCCCAAGACATTCTCATACCACTCTTCCCCTTTACCCTTGAGCTTCGTTTCACTCAGAGCCAAAACATCCAGGTTCCTTTCCTCAAACATACTACCTATCTCTCCTTTTTTCACATCTTGGTTACATCCACACACATTTAGACACCCCAATCTGAGTCTACGAGGAGGATGAGCACTCCCCGCGTGACTCCTTCTTCTGTTTCCCATTTTTAGAAAGTTAAAATACAAGGAGGGGAGGATTTCTGGCCCCCCGCTCCCGTCCCCTCTAGTCGCCTTCTCCGACACGTGAGGAATACGTGGGAAGTATTCTTTCACCCCTATCCCCAGGGATAATATATATATATATATATATATATATATATATATATATATATATATATATATATATATATATATATATATATATATATATATATATATATATATATATATATATATATATGCACATATATACATACATATACACATATACACACACATATATATATATATATATATATATATATATATATATATATATATATATATATATATATATATATATATATATATATATATATATATATATATATATATATATATACACATATATATGTATATATATACATATATATATATATATATATATATATATATATATATATATATATATATATATATATATATATTATTATTATTATTTTGCTTTGTCGCTGTCTCCCGCATTTGCGAGGTAGCGCAAGGAAACAGACGAAAGAAATGGCCCAACCCACTCCCATACACATGTATATACACACACGTCCACACATGTAAATATACATACCTATACATCTCAATGTACACATATATATACACACACAGACACATACATATATACTCATGCACAAAATTCACACTGTCTGCCTTTATTCATTCCCATCGCCACCTCGCCACACATGGAATACCATCCCCCTCCCCCCTCATGTGTGGGGGGTAGCGCTAGGATAAGACAACAAAGGCCTCATTAGCTCACACTCAGTCTCTAGCTGTCGTGCAATAAAGCCCGAAACCACAGCTCCCTTTCCACATCCAGGCCCGACACAGCTTTCCATAGTTTACCCCAGACGCTTCACATGCCCTGATTCAATCCACTGACAGCACGTCAACCCCAGTATACCACATCGATCTAATTCACTCTGTTCCTTGCCCGCCTTTCACCCTCCTGCATGTTCGGGCCCCGATCATTCAAAATCTTTTTCACTCCATCTTTTCACCTCCAATTTGGTCTCCCACTTCTCCTCGTTCGCTCCACCTCCGACACATATATCCTCTTGGTCAATCTTTCCTCACTCATTCTCTCCATGTGAATAAATAAATATATATATATATATATATATATATATATATATATATATATATATATATATATATATATATATATATATATTTTTTTTTTTTTTTTTTTTTGCTTTGTCGCTGTCTCCCGCGTTTGCGAGGTAGCGCAAGGAAACAGACGAAAGAAATGGCCCAACCCACCCCCATACACATGCCTTGCTTCAATCCACTGACAGCACGTCAACCCCGGTATACCACATCGCTCCAATTCACTCTATTCTTTGCTCTCCTTTCACCCTCCTGCATATTCAGGCCCCGATCGTACAAAATCTTTTTCACTCCATCTTTCCACCTCCAATTTAGTCTCCCTCTTCTCCTCGTTCCCTCCACCTCCGACACATATATCCTCTTGGTCAATCTTTCCTCACTCATTCTCTCCATGTGACCAAACCATTTCAAAACACCCTCTTCTGCTCTCTCAACCACGCTCTTTTTATTTCCACATATCTCTCTTACTCTTACGTTACTTAGTCGATCAAACCACCTCACACCACACATTGTCCTCAAACATCTCATTTCCAGCACATCCATCCTTCTCCGCACAACTCTATCCATATTCCACGCCTCGCAACCATACAACATTGTTGGAACCACTATTCCTTCAAACATACCCATTTTTGCTTTCTGAGATAATGTTCTCGACTTCCACACATTCTTCAAGGCTCCCAGAATTCTCGCCCCCTCCCCCACCCTATGATCCACTTCCGCTTCCATGGTTCCATCCGCTGACAGATCCACTCCCAGATATCTAAAACACTTCACTTCCTCCAGTTTTTCTCCATTTAAATTCACCTCCCAATTGAATTGACCCTCAACCCTACTGTCCCTAATAACCTTGCTCTTATTCACATTTACTCTTAACTTTCTTCTTTCACACACTTTACCAAACTCAGTCACCAGCTTCTGCAGTTTCTCACATGAATCAGCCACCAGCGCTGTATCATCAGCGAACAACAACTGACTCACTTCCCAAGCTCTCTCATCCCCAACAGACTTCATACTTGCCCCTCTTTCCAAAACTCTTGCATTCACCTCCCTAACAACCCCATCCATAAACAAATTAAACAACCATGGAGACATCACACACCCCTGCCGCAAACCTACATTCACTGAGAACCAATCACTTTCCTCTCTTCCTACACGTACACATGCCTTACATCCTCGATAAAAACTTTTCACTGCTTCTAACAACTTGCCTCCCACACCATATATTCTTAATACCGTCCACAGAGCATCTCTATCAACTCTATCATATGCCTTCTCCAGATCCATAAATGCTACATACAAATCCATTTGCTTTTCTAAGTATTTCTCACATACATTCTTCAAAGCAAACACCTGATCCACACATCCTTTACCACTTCTGAAACCACACTGCTCTTCCCCAATCTGATGCTCTGTACATGCCTTCACCCTCTCAATGAATACCCTCCCATATAATTTCCCAGGAATACTCAACAAACTTATACCTCTGTAATTTGAGCACTCACTCTTATCCCCTTTGCCTTTGTACAATGGCACTATGCACGCATTCCGCCAATCCTCAGGCACCTCACCATGAGTCATACATACATTAAATAACCTTACCAACCAGTCAACAATACAGTCACCCCCTTTTTTAATAAATTCCACTGCAATACCATCCAAACCTGCTGCCTTGCTGGCTTTCATCTTCCGCAAAGCTTTTACTACCTCTTCTCTGTTTACCAACTCATTTTCCCTAACCCTCGCACTTTGCACACCACCTCGACCAAAACTCCCTATATCTGCCACTCTATCATCAAACACATTCAACAAACCTTCAAAATACTCACTCCATCTCCTCACATCACCACTACTTGTTATCACCTCCCCATATATATATATATATATATATATATATATATATATATATATATATATATATATATATATATATATATATATATATATATATATATATATATATATATATATATTCCTATGAGTCCACGGGTAAAATGAAACACGAAAAGTTCCCAAGTGCACCTTCGTGTAATAATCACGTCATCAGGGGAGACACTAGAGAGAAATATAATAGTCAGTTGATATACATCGAAGAGACGAAGCTAGGACGCCACTTGGTAAACATGTGATTGTCCAAAACATGCAATGAGCGTTCATGAACGCTCGTTCATGAGTGTGAAAAGATTGACAAAGAAGATATATGTGTCAGAGGTGGAGGGAACAAGGAGAAGTGGGAGACCAAATTGGAGGTGGAAGGATGGAGTGACAAAGATTCTGAGCGATCGGGGCCTGAACATGCAGGGGGGTGAAAGGTGTGCAAGGAAGGGAGTGAATTGGAACGATGCGGTTTACCGGAGTTGATGTGCTGTCAATAGATGTAACCAGGGCATATGAAGTGTCTGGGGTAAACCGTGGAAAGTTTGTAGGGCCTGTATGTGGAAAGGGAGCTGTGGTTTCGGTGCATTACACATGACAGCTAGAGACTGAGTGTGAACGAATGTCGCCTTTGTTGTTTGTTCCTAGCCCTAACTCGCACGCACGCGGATGGAGGGGGGGGGGGGGTGGCATTTTTTGTGTGGCGGGGTGGCGACGTGAATGGACGAAGGCAGCAAGTATGAATATGTACATGTGTTTATATGTATATGTCTGTGTATATATATGTGTGTATATGTTCATGTGTGGACGTTTATGTTTATTTATGTGTATGTGGGTGGGTTGGGCCATTCTTTCGTCTGTTTCCTTGCGCTACCTAATCATAATAGTAATAATAATGTGTGTGTGTGTGTGTGTCTGTGTGTGTGTGTGTGTGTGTGTGTGTGTGTGTGTGTGTGTGTGTGTGTGTGAGTGTGTGTGTGTGTGTGTACCACTGAGATATAGGCCATGGTCCTGAAGTCACAGACCCTTGTTCTATCTAAATGTTATTTTCCTGACATATTTGTAGATAGATATTCAATACTTGAACAAATCACCATATAAATCTGTCTGAATAGATTTCACATTAGATATAAGAGGATAGTTTGAATAATTGATCAGGTGAGGATATTTATGTCTGTTGTGCTGATGTGGCCGTGTCAGTGTTATAAACAGAGGGAGAGAGGGTTTTACTCGTGTTGCTTCGTCTTATATAAATATATATATATATATATATATATATATATATATATATATATATATATATATATATATATATATATATATATATATATATATATATATATATATATATATATATGGTTCTCAGTGAATGTAGGTTTGCGTCAGGGGTGTGTGATGTCTCCATGGTTGTTTAATTTGTTTATGGATGGGGTTGTTAGGGAGGTAAATGCAAGAGTTTTGGAAAGAGGGGCAAGTATGAAGTCTGTTGGGGATGAGAGAGCTTGGGAAGTGAGTCAGTTGTTGTTCGCTGATGATACAGCGCTGGTGGCTGATTCATGTGAGAAACTGCAGAAGCTAGTGACTGAGTTTGGTAAAGTGTGTGGAAGAAGAAAGTTAAGAGCAAATGTGAATAAGAGCAAGGTTATTAGGTACAGTAGGGTTGAGGGTCAAGTCAATTGGGAGGTGAGTTTGAATGGAGAAAAACTGGAGGAAGTGAAGTGTTTTAGATATCTGGGAGTGGATCTGGCAGCGGATGTAACCATGGAAGCGGAAGTGGATCATAGGGTGGGGGAGGGGGCGAAAATTCTGGGGGCCTTGAAGAATGTGTGGAAGTCGAGAACATTATCTCGGAAAGCAAAAATGGGTATGTTTGAAGGAATAGTGGTTCCAACAATGTTGTATGGTTGCGAGGCGTGGGCTATGGATAGAGTTGTGCGCAGGAGGATGGATGTGCTGGAAATGAGATGTTTGAGGACAATGTGTGGTGTGAGGTGGTTTGATCGAGTGAGTAATGTAAGGGTAAGAGAGATGTGTGGAAATAAAAAGAGCGTGGTTGAGAGAGCAGAAGAGGGTGTTTTGAAGTGGTTTGGGCACATGGAGAGGATGAGTGAGGAAAGATTGACCAAGAGGATATATGTGTCGGAGGTGGAGGGAACAAGGAGAAGAGGGAGACCAAATTGGAGGTGGAAAGATGGAGTGAAAAAGATTTTGTGTGATCGGCGCCTGAACATGCAGGAGGGTGAAAGGAGGGCAAGGAATAGAGTGAATTGGAGCGATGTGGTATACCGGGGTTGACGTGCTGTCAGTGGATTGAATGAAGGCATGTGAAGCGTTTGGGGTAAGCCATGGAGAGCTGTGTAGGTATGTATATTTGCGTGTGTGGACGGATGTATATACATGTGCATGGGGGGGGTTGGGCCATTTCTTTCGTCTGTTTCCTTGCGCTACCTCGGAAACGCGGGAGACAGCGACAAAGTATAATAAATAAATAATAAATATATATATATATATATATATATATATATATATATATATATATATATATTTTCTTTTTTCTTTTTGCTTTGACGCTGTCTCCTGCGTTTGCGAGGTAGCGCAAGGAAACAGACGAAAGAATTGGCCCAACCCACCCCCATACACATGTATATACATACTTCCACATACGCAAACATACATACCTACACAGCTTTCCATGGTTTACCCCAAACGCTTCACATGCCCTGATTCAATCCACTGATAGCACGTCAACCCCGGCATACCACATCGATCCAATTCACTCTATTCCTTGCCCTCCTTTCACCCTCCTGCATGTTCAGGCCACGATCACACAAAATCTTTTTCACTCCATCTTTTCACCTACGATTTGGTCTCCCACTTCTCCTCGTTCCCTCCACCTCCGACACATATATCCTCTTGGTCAATCTTTCCTCACTCATTCTCTCCATGTGCCCAAACCATTTCAAAACACCCTCTTCTGCTCTCTCAACCACGCTCTTTTTATTTCCACACATCTCCCTTACCCTTCCGTTACTTACTCGATCAATCCACCTCACACCACACATTGTCCTCAGACATCTCATTTCCAGCACATCCATCCTCCTGCGCACAACTCTATCCATAGTCCACGCCTCGCAACCATACAACATTGTTGGAACCACTATTCCTTCAAACATACCCATTTTTGCTTTCCGAGATAATGTTCTCGACTTCCACGCATTCTTCAAGGCTCTCAGGATTTTCGCCCCCTCTCCCACCCTATGATCCACTTCCGCTTCCATGGTTCCATCCGCTGCCAGATCTACTCCCAGATATCTAAAACACTTTACTTCCTCCAGTTTTTCTCCATTCAAACTTACCTCCCAATTGACTTGACCCCTCAACCCTACTGTACCTAATAACCTTGCTCTTATTCACATTCACTCTTAACTTTCTTCTTTCACACACTTTACCAAACTCAGTCACCAGCTTCTGCAGTTTCTCACATGAATCAGCCACCAGCGCTGTATCATCAACGAACAACAACTGACTCACTTCCCAAGCTCTCTCATCCCCAACAGACTTCATACTTGCCCCTCTTTCCAAAACTCTTGCATTCACCTCCCTAACAACCCCATCCATAAACAAATTAAACAACCATGGAGACATCACACACCCCTGCCGCAATCCTACATTCACTGAGAACCAATCACTTTCCTCTCTCTTCCTACACGTACACATGCCTTACATCCTCGATAAAAACTTTTCACTGCTTCTAACAACTTGCCTCCCACACCATATATTCTTAATACCTTCCACAGAGCATCTCTATCAACTCTATGATATGCCTTCTCCAGATCCATAAATGCTACATACAAATCCATTTGCTTTTCTAAGTATTTCTCACATACATTCTTCAAAGCAAACACCTGATCCACACATCCTCTACCACTTCTGAAACCACACTGCTCTTCCCCAATCTGATGCTCTGTACATGCCTTCACCCTCTCAATCAATACCCTCCCATATAATTTACCAGGAATACTCAACAAACTTATACCTCTGTAATTTGAGCACTCACTCTTATCCCCTTTGCCTTTGTACAATGGCACTATGCACGCATTCCGCCCATCCTCTGGTACCTCACCATGAGTCATATATACATTAAATAATCTTACCAACCAGTCAACAATACAGTCACCCACTTTTTTAATAAATTTAATAAATAAATAAATATATATATATATTTTTTTTTTATTATCATTATACTTTGTCGCTGTCTCCCGCGTTTGCGAGGTAGCGCAAGGAAACAGACGAAAGAAATGGCCCAACCCACCCCCATACACATGTATATACACACGTCCACACACGCAAATATACATACCTACACAGCTTTCCATGGTTTACCCCAGACGCTTCACATGCCTTGATTCAATCCACTGACAGCACGTCAACCCCGGTATACCACATCGCTCCAATTCACTCTATTCCTTGCCCTCCTTTCACCCTCCTGCATGTTCAGGCCCCGATCACACAAAATCTTTTTCACTCCATCTTTCCACCTCCAATTTGGTCTCCCTCTTCCCCTCGTTCCCTCCACCTCCGACACATATATCCACTTGGTCAATCTTTCCTCACTCATTCTCTCCATGTGCCCAAACCACTTCAAAACACCCTCTTCTGCTCTCTCAACCACGCTCTTTTTATTTCCACACATCTCTCTTACCCTTACGTTATTCACTCGATCAAACCACCTCACACCACACATTGTCCTCAAACATCTCATTTCCAGCACATCCATCCTCCTGCGCACAACTCTGTCCATAGCCAACGCCTCGCAACCATACAACATTGTTGGAACCACTATTCCTTCAAACATACCCATTTTTGCTTTCCGAGATAATGTTCTCGACTTCCACACATTCTTCAAGGCCCCCAGAATTTTCGCCCCCTCCCCCACCCTATGATCCACTTCCGCTTCCATGGTTCCATCCGCTGCCAGATCCACTCCCAGATATCTAAAACACTTCACTTCCTCGAGTTTTTCTCCATTAAAACTCACCTCCCAATTGACTTGACCCTCAACCCTACTGTACCTAATAACCTTGCTCTTATTCACATTTACTCTTAACTTTCTTCTTCCACACACTTTACCAAACTCAGTCACCAGCTTCTGCAGTTTCTCACATGAATTAGCCACCAGCGCTGTATCATCAGCGAACAACAACTGACTCACTTCCCAAGCTCTCTCATCCCCAACAGACTTCATACTTGCCCCTCTTTCCAAAACTCTTGCATTTACCTCCCTAACAACCCCATCCATAAACAAATTAAACAACCATGGAGACATCACACACCCCTGCCGCAAACCTACATTCACTGAGAACCAATCACTTTCCTCTCTTCCTACACGTACACATGCCTTACATCCTCGATAAAAACTTTTCACTGCTTCTAACAACTTTCCTCCCACACCATATATTCTTAATACCTTCCACAGAGCATCTCTATCAACTCTATCATATGCCTTCTCCAGATCCATAAATGCTACATACAAATCCATTTGCTTTTCTAAGTATTTCTCACATACATTCTTCAAAGCAAACACCTGATCCACACATCCTCTACCACTTCTGAAACCACACTGCTCTTCCCCGATCTGATGCTCTGTACATGCCTTCACCCTCTCAATCAATACCCTCCCATATAATTTCCCAGGAATACTCAACAAACTTATACCTCTGTAATTTGAGCACTCACTCTTATCCCCTTTGCCTTTGTACAATGGCACTATGCACGCATTCCGCCAATCCTCAGGCACCTCACCATGAGTCATACATACATTAAATAACCTTACCAACCAGTCAACAATACAGTCACCCCCTTTTTTAATAAATTCCACTGCATTACCATCCAAACCTGCTGCCTTGCCGGCTTTCATCTTCCGCAAAGCTTTCACTACCTCTTCTCTGTTTACCAAATCATTTTCCCTAACCCTCTCACTTTGCACACCACCTCGACCAAAACACCCTATATCTGCCACTCTATCATCAAACACATTCAACAAACCTTCAAAATACTCACTCCATCTCCTTCTCACATCACCACTACTTGTTATCACCTCCCCATTTGCGCCCTTCACTGAAGTTCCCATTTGCTCCCTTGTCTTACGCACTTTATTTACCTCCTTCCAGAACATCTTTTTATTCTCCCTAAAATTTAATGATACTCTCTCACCCCAACTCTCATTTCCCCTTTTTTTCACCTCTTGCACCTTTCTCTTGACCTCCTGTCTCTTTCTTTTATACATCTCCCACTCAATTGCATTTTTTCCCTGCAAAATTCGTCCAAATGCCTCTCTCTTCTCTTTCACTAATACTCTTACTTCTTCATCCCACCACTCACTTCCCTTTCTAATCAACCCACCTCCCACTCTTCTCATGCCACAAGCATCTTTTGCGCAAGCCATCACTGATTCCCTAAATACATCCCATTCCTCCCCCACTCCCCTTACTTCCATTGTTCTCACCTTTTTCCATTCTGTACTCAGTCTCTCCTGGTACTTCCTCACACAGGTCTCCTTCCCAAGCTCACTTACTCTCACCACCCTCTTCACCCCAACATTCACTCTTCTTTTCTGAAAACCCATACAAATCTTCACCTTAGCCTCCACAAGATAATGATCAGACATCCCTCCAGTTGCACCTCTCAGCACATTAACATCCAAAAGTCTCTCTTTCGCACGCCTGTCAATTAACACGTAATCCAATAACGCTCTCTGGCCATCTCTCCTACTTACATAAGTATACTTATGTATATCTCGCTTTTTAAACCAGGTATTCCCAATCATCAGTCCTTTTTCAGCACATAAATCTACAAGCTCTTCACCATTACCATTTACAACACTGAACACCCCATGTATACCAATTATTCCCTCAACTGCCACATTACTCACCTTTGCATTCAAATCACCCATCACTATAACCCGGTCTCGTGCATCAAAACCACTAACACACTCATTCGGCTGCTCCCAAAACACTTGCCTCTCATGATCTTTCTTCTCATGCCCAGGTGCATATGCACCAATAATCACCCACCTCTCTCCATCAACTTTCAGTTTTACCCATGTTAATCGAGAATTTACTTTCTTACATTCTATCACATACTCCCACAACTCCTGTTTCAGGAGTATTGCTACTCCTTCCCTTGCTCTTGTCCTCTCACTAACCCCTGACTTTACTCCCCAGACATTCCCAAACCACTCTTCCCCTTTACCCTTGAGCTTCGTTTCACTCAGAGCCAAAACATCCAGGTTCCTTTCCTCAAACATACTACCTATCTCTCCTTTTTTCACATCTTGGTTACATCCACACACATTTAGGCACCCCACTCTGAGCCTTCGAGGAGGATGAGCACTCCCCGCGTGACTCCTTCTTCTGTTTCCCATTTTAGAAAGTTAATACAAGGAGGGGAGGATTTCTGGCCCCCCGCTCCCGTCCCCTCTAGTCGCTTTCTACGACACGCGAGGAATACGTGGGAAGTATTCTTTCACCCCTATCCCCAGGGATAATATACATATATATATACATATACACATACACACACATACACATACATACGCACATATACACACACACACACATACATATATATACATATGAAAAATGTAAGAAACAATTTAGAAACCTGAAACTTCTAGCTTGAAATGAATGAAAAAAAAAAAAAAAATGAATGTCACATAATGGTTCAACCTCTGACTATGGAAAAAGGAAATGTATAATTTATTTACACAAACGTCAATAGTAGTTCTCATCAATTTGACCACTGTATCAATAAGCTTCAATGTCTAAGCTACATTTTTTCTAATTTCACTATTTTCTTGTCAAAACACCATGTATGAAAACTATCACTCCAGTAACACAACTATAAACATTTACTTCCCCTTTAAAAAGTTCTGGGTAAAGTCTGTCTCGATACACTGCGGGACACTCTACCACCTGGCGAGGTTTGTGTTATATATATATATATATATATATATATATATATATATATATATATATATATATATATATATATATATATATATATATATATATATAAACATATATATATATACATTCGCATACATACGCACATATACACACACACAAACATATACATATATATTTTTTTTTTCTTTATTATACTTTGTCGCTGTCTCCCGCGTTTGCGAGGTAGCGCAAGGAAACAGACGAAAGAAATGGCCCAACCCCCCCATACACATGTATATACATACGTCCACACACGCAAATATACATACCTACACAGCTTTCCATGGTTTACCCCAGACGCTTCACATGCCTTGATTCAATCCACTGACAGCACGTCAGCCCCGGTATACCACATCGCTCCAATTCACTCTATTCCTTGCCCTCCTTTCACCCTCCTGCATGTTCAGGCGCCGATCACACAAAATCTTTTTCACTCCATCTTTCCACCTCCAATTTGGTCTCCCTCTTCTCCTCGTTCCCTCCACCTCCGACACATATATCCTCTTGGTCAATCTTTCCTCACTCATTCTCTCCATGTGCCCAAACCACTTCAAAACACCCTCTTCTGCTCTCTCAACCACGCTCTTTTTATTTCCACACATCTCTCTTACACTTACGTTACTCACTCGATCAAACCACCTCACACCACACATTGTCCTCAAACATCTCATTTCCAGGACATCCATCCTCCTGCGCACAACTCTATCCATAGCCCACGCCTCGAAACCATACAACATTGTTGGAACCACTATTCCTTCAAACATACCCATTTTTGCTTTCCGAGATAATGTTCTCGACTTCCACACATTCTTCAAGGCCCCCAGGATTTTCGCCCCCTCCCCCACCCTATGATCCACTTCCGCTTCCATGGTTCCATCCGCTGACAGATCCACTCCCAGATATCTAAAACACCTCACTTCCTCCAGTTTTTCTCCATTCAAACTCACCTCCCAATTGACTTGACCCTCAACCCTACTGTACCTAATAACCTTGCTCTTATTCACATTTACTCTTAACTTTCTTCTTCCACACACTTTACCAAACTCAGTCACCAGCTTCTGCAGTTTCTCACATGAATCAGCCACCAGCGCTGTATCATCAGCGAACAACAACTGACTCACTTCCCAAGCTCTCTCATCCCCAACAGACTTCATACTTGCCCCTCTTTCCAAAACTCTTGCATTTACCTCCCTAACAACCCCATCCATAAACAAATTAAACAACCATGGAGACATCACACACCCCTGCCGCAAACCTACATTCACTGAGAGCCAATCACTTTCCTCTCTTCCTACACCTACACATGCCTTACATCCTCGATAAAAACTTTTTACTGCTTCTAACAACTTTCCTCCCACACCATATATTCTTAATACCTTCCACAGAGCATCTCTATCAACTCTATGATATGCCTTCTCCAGATCCATAAATGCTACATACAAATCCATTTGCTTTTCTAAGTATTTCTCACATACATTCTTCAAAGCAAACACCTGATCCACACATCCTCTACCACTTCTGAAACCACACTGCTCTTCCCCAATCTGATGCTCTGTACATGCCTTCACCCTCTCAATCAATACCCTCCCATATAATTTACCAGGAATACTCAACAAACTTATACCTCTGTAATTTGAGCACTCACTCTTATCCCCTTTGCCTTTGTACAATGGCACTATGCACGCATTCCGCCTATCCTCAGGCACCTCACCATGAGTCATACACACATTAGATAACCTTACCAACCAGTCCACAATACAGTCACCCCCTTTTTTAATAAATTCCACTGCAATACCATCCAAACCTTGCTGCCTTGCCGGCTTTCATCTTCCGCAAAGCTTTCACTACCTCTTCTCTGTTTACCAAATCATTTTCCCTAACCCTCTCACTTTGCACACCACCTCGACCAAAACACCCTATATCTGCCACTCTATCATCAAACACATTCAACAAACCTTCAAAATACTCACTCCATCTCCTTCTCACATCACCACTACTTGTTATCACCTCCCCATTTGCGCCCTTCACTGAAGTACATATATATACATATATATACATATGAAAAATGTAAGAAATAATTTAGAAAACTGAACCTTCTAGCTTGAAATGAAATGAAAAAATGAATGTCACATAATGGTTCAACCTCTGGCTATGGAAAAGGGAAATGTATAATTTATTTACACAAACGTCAATAGTAGTTCTCATCAATTTAACCACTGTATCAATAAGCTTCAATGTCTATATATATATATATATATATATATATATATATATATATATATATATATATATATATATATATATATATATATATATATATATATATATTCATTTATTCAATTACTTAGTTTGCTTTGTCGCTGTCTCCCGCATTAGCGAGGTAGCGCAAGGAAACAGACGAAAGAATGGCCCAACCCACCCACATACACGTCCAAACGCAAATATACATACCTATACACACCAACGTGAGACGAAGGGTATTCGAGTACATAGTATTCGAATATTCATGGCACTATGCAAGTACTCCAATCCTCAGGCACTTCATCATGGTCAATACATACACTGAATATCCTTACTAACCAATCAACAACACAGCCATCCCTTTTTTAATAAGTTCCACTGTAATACTATCCAAACCCGCCGTCTTGCCTGATTCTATCTTTTGCAAATGCTTTCACTACCTCTTCTCTCTTAACCAAATCATTCTCCCTGACTCTCTCACTTCAAAACCACCCCGACGAAACAACCTATATCTGCCACATTCAACAAGCCTCCAAAATACTCACTCCATCTCCTTTTCACTCCATTACTATCTGTTATCACTTCCTCACTTGCTCCCTTCACGTTATTTACCTCCTTCCAAAACATCTTTTTATTCTCCCTAACATTTCATGACACTTTCTCACCCCAACTCTCATTTGCCCTCTTTTTCACCTCTTGCACCTTTCTTTTATTCATCTCCCAGTCAATTGCTCTGCTTCCCTGCAAATATCGTCCAAGGGAAGGTTGGTCTGCCGCAGAGGTGTGATATCACCATGGCTATTTGAACCGTTTATGGATCGCGTGGTGCAGGAGGCTGGATAAAGGGGCGAGTACGCAGCTGTAGGGAATGAGAGGGCCTGGGAAGTGTGTCAGTTGTTGTCTGCCGATGATACAACACTGGTGGCTGATTCGAGTGAGAAAATGCAGAAGTTGGTGACTAATTCTGAAATGATGTGTGAAAGGAGCAAGTTGAGAAGAAATTTGAATAAATGAAAGGAAATTATATTTAACATGGTTGAGAGACGGGTTAGTTAGGTTGTGAATTTGAATGGAGAAAAACTGGAGGTAGTAAAAGGCTTTAATTATCTGGGAGTGGACTTGGCAGTGAATGGAACTTTGGAAGCTGAAGTTAGTCATAGGGTGGATGAGGGGGGCGAAGGTTCTGGGAACGATGAAGAATGTCTGGAGAATATCATACTGGGAGGGCAAAAATGGATATGTTTGATGTAAGCAACATTATAAGAATGCGAGGTGTGTGGATGTGCGCAGGTTGTGGATATGGTGGAACTGAAATGTTTTGGGACAATATGTGGTGTGAGGTGGTTTGATGGAGTAAGTAATGAAAGGATAAGAAAAGTGTGGTAATAAAAAGTTTGGTTAAGAGAGCAGAAGAGGGTGTGGTTAAGTGGTTTGAATATATAGAGTGAATGAGTGAGGAAAGGATGACAAAGAGGAAGTGGAAGGAACAAGGAGAAGGAGACAAATTTGGAGATGAAAGGATGGAGTGAAAAGATTTTTAGTGGCCGGCCAGGTCCTGAACATGCAGGAAAGCGAAAGGTGTGCACGGAATAGAATGAATTGGAAACTTTGTGGCATGCTAGGACTGAAGTGCTGTCAATGCAGTGAACCAGGGTATGTGAAGCGTCCGGGGAAAACCATGGAAAGGTCTGTGGGGCCTGGATTACCATAGGGAACTGTGGTTTCGATGCATCACAAGCGAATGTTCCTAGCGCTACATCGCTAGTGTGGAAAATTGCGATCAACCTTTTTTTTTTCCATTTTCTAGCCTACTCCGTGTTCATGTAACTTCCTGTTTAATTCCAGGAGACCAGAGATGGTGTTGGGGAGAGTAGCTGCAGCAGCAACAGAGGCGGTGATGGGGAGAACAGCAGCAACAGAGGCGGTGGTGGGGAGAACAACAGCAACAGAGGCGGTGGTGGGGAGAACAGCACCTGCAACAGAGGCGGTGGTGGGGAGAACAGCAGCAACAGAGGCGGTGGTGGGGAGAACAGCAGCAACAGAGGCGGTGATGGGGAGAACAGCAGCAACAGAGGCGGTGGTGGGGAGAACAGCAGCAACAGAGGCGGTGATGGGGAGAACAGCACCTGCAACAGAGGCGGTGGTGGGGAGAACAGCAGCAACAGAGGCAGTGGTGGGGAGAACAGCTACAACAGGAACAACATTGATGACAATGACTCTCACCCGAACTTGGTCCAGGTCGCCGACCACCTCACTGGCGGCCACGCCCCCGCTGGTGACGTAAACCATGACGCGAGGACCGGTGGAGGTCAGCAGGCAAGGTCAGGAGACATATCCTCCATCACTACCAGCCGCTGCTACCAACACCATGACGAGGGTACGTGTGTTCCTGCCCTCAGTGACGTGGCGCTGTCTTGTCTGCCGCCACGGTGGCGTCAGCAGGTCCTGCTGGCCAAGAGGATAGATAAGGTGTGTAGGGCGGTGTTCCCAGCGCTCTTCCTCTTGTTCAACCTCGTCTACTGGCTCTACTACCAGGCTCTGACCTGAGGACATGTGTGTAAAGGCGTTTGGCTCGTATGACCAGTTGTCTCGTTACCAGGTCTCGACAATAGTGCCAGATTTCGACACTGGTGTTAGGTCTCGAGTTAATGCTGGTGTCAGATCTCGAGACAGTGCTGGTGCCAGGTCTCGACACTACTGCTAGGTTTAGAGATTATGCTGGCCCAAGAACTCGAGACAATACTGCTGCCAGGTACTGGTGCCAGGTCTCGACAGTGATGCCATGTCTCGACAGTGGTGCTAGGTCTCGACAGTGATGCCAGGTCTCGACAGTGGTGCCAGGTCTCGACTTTGGTGCCAGGTCTCGACACTGGTGCCAGGTCTCGATAGTATGCTTGGTCTCGACTGTGGTGCCAGGTCTCGACTTTGGTGCCAGGTCTCGACAGTGGTGCCAGGTCTCGACTGTGGTGCCAGGTCTCGACACTGGTGCCAGGTCTCGACACTGGTGCCAGGTCTCGATAGTATGCTTGGTCTCGACTGTGGTGCCAGGTCTCGAATTTGGTGCCAGGTCTCGACAGTGATGCCAGGTCTCGACAGTGGTGCCAGGTCTCGACTGTGGTGCTAGGTCTCGACACTGGTGCCAGGTCTCGACACTGGTGCCAGGTCTCGATAGCATGCTTGGTCTCGACTGTGGTGCCAGGTCTCGACTTTGGTGCCAGGTATCGACACTGGTGCCAGGTCTCGATAGTATGCTTGGTCTCGACAGTGGTGCCAGGTCTCGACTGTGGTGCCAGGTCTCGACTGTGGTGCCAGGTCTCGACTGTGCTGCCAGGTCTCGACTGTGGTGCCAGGTCTCGACAGTGGTGCCAGGTCTCGACAGTGGTGCTAGGTCTCGACAGTGGTGCCAGGTCTCGACAGTGGTGCCAGGTCTCGACAGTGGTGCCAGGTCTCGACAGTGCTGCCAGGTCTCGACTGTGGTGCCAGGTCTCGACTGCGGTGCCAGGTCTCGACAGTGGTGCCAGGTCTCGACAGTGGTGCCAGGTCTCGATTGCGGTGCCAGGTCTCGACTGTGGTGCCAGTTCTCGACTGTGGTGCCAGGTCTCGACAGTATGCTTGGTCTCGACAGTGGTGCCAGGTCTCGACTGCGGTGCCAGGTCTCGACTGTGGTGCCAGGTCTCGACAGTGGTGCCAGGTCTCGACAGTGATGCCATGTCTCGACAGTGGTGCTAGGTCTCGACAGTGATGCCAGGTCTCGACAGTGCTGCCAGGTCTCGACAGTGCTGCCAGGTCTCGACTGTGGTGCCAGGTCTCGACAATGGTGCCAGGTCTCGACTGTGGTGCCAGGTCTCGACAGTGCTGCCAGGTCTCGACAGTGCTGCCAGGTCTCGACTGTGGTGTCAGGTCTCGACAGTGCTGCCAGGTCTCGACAATGGTGCCAGGTCTCGACAGTGGTGCCAGGTCTCGACACAACTAAGAGACACCGTCTGGCACCATTCTTCACCAGAGGACTTGCTGGTCACGTGTTTACCGCTACTTGTTTACATAGCCCAGGTTTACCCTTAGTCGACGTGATGTACACTCATCACAAGAATTACCTGTACACCAGTGAACGATAAGTCTTAGAATGATCACGTATTAACATTAAGAGGTTGGTAGGCTTTCAGATTGTTTTCGTGCTTATGTCATAATATATAACTCAATGGGTAAAGATTGTTACTATGCTGTGTGTACAGTACAAAGATGTAAACAGTTGTGTGGGTCATACAGCTCGTGTTAATGTTTTCAGTCATTATTCACTTTACTGTTGTTATTCGTCACTTCGACCCAGACACATTACTATCAACATTATCAGGTTACTAAACACCTGTACAAGTGTTTATGATGTATTTCTTGTACATATTTAAACTGTCTAATTTTCCAGATGTCAACACCGACATTAGACACATTTTCGTACAGTAATGTTAAGTGTTGGCGGGACTTGCTCGTCTTGGTCACTTGACCCAAACCTTCTCCCTTGCCAGGCGTCATGGCCGGCTGATGTTATCTTAACTACTTTAATAAAGTTTATCATTTCTCGATGTGAACTTGAGCGTTGTTACAACTTAAGCCTCATCTTGTATTATCCAGTGTATGAATGACGAGCCAGGATCGAAGGGAAAGGATGGGTTAAATTGCTAAGTTTATCTCCAGATACAAAACACTGCACAATAATATGACGTCAGATGATTGAGGCTATGTGAACCATACTGGCTACGGTCATGTAAGTAGAGTTACTCATTATACCAGAGCAGTGACCATACCTACACCAGCTGACCCACACTTGGCTAACATTGATAACAAAGATTGTGATACACACATGACTGCTCACCTAGCTGGCCTGTGAACTGATGACCTTCACAAGATGATGAAACTAAGTCCACACACAAACGCTCACTATGATCAACAGAGATTTGACCTACGTTACTCGAGGAAGATTAACATATTTTGTTATTACTATATTTCTTACTACATAAAATGGTGCAGAAATTTAAAGGTGATTTCTACAAGAATATGTTGAAATATACAAACATAAGAACATAAGAACATAACTGGCGGTAGATGGTAACACTGGCGCCATATATTATCATTATCATTATTTCTACTATCATCATTGTTATCATTATCATTATCATTATTATTATCATTATATTATTATACTTAACCGCTGTTTCCCGCGTCAGCGAGGTAGCTTTCAAGAAAATACGAGAGAGAGAGAGAGAGAGAGAGAGAGAGAGAGAGAGAGAGAGAGAGAGAGAGAGAGAGAGAGAGAGAGAGAGAGAGAGAGAGAGAGAGAGAGAGAGAGAGAGAGAGAGAGAGAGAGAGAGAGAGAGAGGTGTCAGGATAAAACGAAATGTCAATAATCTTGAACACTGGAGTACAGAGAGCAAGCTCGAGTGTACCAAGATCGAAGGTGGCGCTGCCTCACTTCATGACCAGAAAGTTGCCAGATGCACGATGACGACCTCTTCCATCAACACACCGTGCCAATAATTCATCCATTATCTTGCATTATCTTGCTGGTTACAAGGGTGATGTGTTTTCATGAAGCGCTAAGATCGTGCCAGGTATGTGGGTCGTACCGACTGTGTGGGACATGCCGGCTATGTGGGTCGTGCCGGCTATGTGGGTCGTGCCGGCTGTGTGGGTCGTGCCGGCTGTGTGGGTAGTGCCGGCTGTGTGGGTCGTGCCGGCTGTGTGGGTCGTGTCGGTTAGGTGGGTCATGCAGGCTGTGTGGATCATGCCGGCTATGTGGGTCATGCCGGTTGTCGGTCATGCCGGCTATGCGGATCGTGCTGGCTGTGTGGGTCGTGCTGGCTGTGTGGGTCGTGCCGACCTTGTGGGTCGTGCCGACTGTGTGGGTCGTGCTGGCTGTGTGGGTCGTGCCGACCTTGTGGGTCGTGCCGACTGTGTGGGTCGTGCTGGCTGTGTGGGTCGTGCCGACCTTGTGGGTCGTGCCGACTGTGTGGGTCGTGCTGGCTGTGTGAGTCGTGCCGGCTGTGTGGGTTGTGCCGACTGTGTGGGTCGTGCCGGCTTTGTGGGTCGTGCTGCCTGTGTGGGTTGTTCCGGCTGTGTGGGTTGTGCCGGTTGTGTGGGTCGTGCCGGCTGTGTGGGTTGTGCCGGCTGTGTGGGTTGTGCCGGTTGTGTGGGTCGTGCTGGCTGTGTGGGTCGTGCCGGTTGTGCGCGTCGTGCCGGCTGTGTGGGTCGTGCCGGCTGTGTGGGTCGTGCCGGCTGTGTGGGTCGTGCCGGCTGTGTGCGTCGTGCCGGCTGTGTGGGTCGTGCCGGCTGTGTGGGTTGTGCCGGCTGTGTGGGTTGTGCCGGTTGTGTGGGTCGTGCTGGCTGTGTGGGTCGTGCCGGTTGTGCGCGTCGTGCCGGCTGTGTGGGTCGTGCCGGCTGTGTGGGTCGTGCCGGCTGTGTGGGTCGTGCCGGCTGTGTGCGTCGTGCCGGCTGTGTGGGTCGTGCCGGCTGTGTGGGTAGTGCCGGCTGTGTGGGTCGTGCCGGCTGTGTGGGTCGTGCCGGCTGTGTGGGTCGTGCTGGCTGTGTGGGTCGTGCCGGCTGTGTGGGTCGTGCTGGCTGTGTGGGTCGTGCCGGCTGTGTGGGTCGTGCCGGCTGTGTGCGTCTTGCCGGCTGTGTGGGTCGTGCTGGCTGTGTGGGTCGTGCCGGCTGTGTGGGTCGTGCTGGCTGTGTGGGTCGTGCCGGCTGTGTGGGTCGTGCCGGCTGTGTGGGTCGTGCCGGCTGTGTGCGTCGTGCCGCCTGTGTGGGTCGTGCCGGCTGTGTGGGTCGTGCCGGCTGTGTGGGTCGTGCCGGCTGTGTGGGTCGTGCCGGCTGTGTGGGTCGTGCCGGCTGTGTGGGTCGTGCCGGCTGTGTGGGGAATATGAAGACGAAATTGGTTAGGTTAGGTTGAGGTGTTGATCGCCAGATGTATGATGACTCGTCCCTCACACACAGTTGCCTTTACCGACGGCTCGTCCATCCCCTGGGAAGGATAGAAATGACTGGCCTCTGGGCTGACATGCTCCCGGGAAAATGCATTACTGATGAGTGGGAAGGTTGGGAGAGCAGTGAGGAAGGAGTAACAAGGAGAATGTCGGGCGTGTGCAGACCCGCTCTTCTCCGACATGTTCTCAAGGCCTGAGTGACACACCTGGCGTACTGTCACCCGACATTAGCTCTGTGTGACCTCGGGTAAGTCCCAAGCCAAAGATCCAAACAAACAATTACACTGTTCTTCACAACGAGAGGTCTATAATCCTCCAGGACTCCACCATAATGCATCTGGCGTCCCCACAGTACACATAATTAATTGTCATTGGTATTGCCGAAGTAGCTTGGTTCATGTATCCCCAGGTAGTCGTACAGTCAGTCAGCTCACTGGCGCCGAGCCACGCCTATGTTTGGTAACTTCCATCATGGAAACTCAGGTTCACCGATGCAAGAGGCCAGAGGGCGTCGCCATCGTCATCAACATCTCCAGGTGAGTCTGACACTTTGCTAACAACATCCTCGAGGGATGTCGTCAACGCCATCACCTGTCGTGGTTCCTGGAAGATGTCGACTACATCTCTCTCCATGCTGTACTGACCAGGAAACTACAGCATTAACTGTCTCTCGTACCGGCAACTCTGCTACGGGACTTACGGTATCTCCTTCTCACTCTTGTCGCACTGCTTCGGGAACACCAGTTCTCCTGTACCTGCACCACGGGTCACCAGCAACAACACACCTCTCCCATGAGACTCCTACCTTGCTCCTGCATCAACACCAGCACCAAAGGACTCTTGTAACGCCTGCCAACCTTACCTCACATTCACTCACCTTACTCACTCCTGTACCACTTACAGCAATTCTCCTTGAGATACATGAACTCTGTATTATATACCTCGAGAAGCATTGTATTGTTATTCGGGTTTATGAACCCCTCTGTTTTTCCTCACCCTCACAAAACCACTTTATTCATATATCTATGATTACCCAGGAACCAATATCTATGAACGAGTTTTGATGTTACCCTGGTCCTTGTTCTTAAGGACTGTGTAGCCCAAGCCTGCACCACTTTCAGTGGCAAGAAAATGTGGACTCCTTTGGAGCGAAGAAGTTCTTTAACAAGACTATGCTTCCAATGATACAGCCTTGCTAAAGGTGACTTTTCACTCGCAGCGTAAACTTTTGCAGGCGGGGCCCGGTAACACTTTATAGGAGAACTTTATGACACAAGACACTAGAAATATTACACTCTACAAACTTATGATCTCTTAAACTGACTTGGAGAGACGATCAGACATCGTCTAGCGATGCTAAGTCTGTCAACGTCCCATCCACGTCTTGGACGTAGCTTTCAAAGTTTGATAATTTGATGTTCAACGCCAGATGTTCGTTGCTTACAAAATTGTGACAAGTGGGTAACTCGTCAGATCAAACATCAATATCGTCAGTAATGATAACAGAACAATATTGACCATCAATTATAAGACACTAACATCAGCAACTTGATGCAGATTGTATGTAGGCATCAAGACATGGATTCCTTTGGTGTCGCCAGCAACTCGCTATCTAGGAGGCTGACAATGTACTTAAGAGAGGGCTTTTCCAACATATACTCCAGCAGGACCTAAGAAATACTAAGAATTATGACCAAATATGACCTGCCACAACAGAGATAAGATGTTATTGGTCAACTTCATAGTCGACTGCCGTGCCAAGGTCGCTCACAATAGTTTCACATCCAAGACATTGAAACTCTAAGACGTAGTTCCCAAGAAGCAGTTCTTTCTCCAACTCTCTTCAGTTTCTGTCTGCATGAGCTCCCAGTTACCCTCTAACAACACAGCAGCAACATCAAACGTGCAGCAATACATTACACAATTAGAACAGTGGCTCACCCAGAACACAACGTCTGCATCTCCACAGAAGTCTTTGATAAATCTTTTAACTCTTGACAGACACAAATCCAGCTCAAGCCAGCCACTCACCTTGAATGGACAATCACTCCCACCGAACAAAACACCGACCATTCTAGGCGTTGCATAAGATACACATACGACATTCACTTCCAACATCAGTAACATAAACATAAAAGTAACACACAAACTAAATGCCTTCAGTACACTAACCGACGCCAAATTTGGAAAAGAAGAAAAAGAGTTCCTTAACACCCTTTACAAATAAGTCATCTGCACCACTCTAAACCACGCCTAACCTGTCTGGTCTTTCACCCATTTAAAAAGAAATACAACAAAGTTGCAAGCCATACAAAATTGTGCACTCAAAAGAATTGCTGGCACCTCATACATACTCGGCACTCGGTTCTATGCAAGCAACTAACCTCCAGGTAGAAACAAAAGAATTACCTCTTACCTCATATTTCACTAACATTTACTCACAGTTTCCCCCATCTTGAACAAGTAAGACACTGACAAAACACATACGCACTGAAATAACTCGACCAACACTAAACAAATGATACCCGAACTCAATCATAAGATCCAACTCTCCGGACGTGCAACAATCCAACACTACACTCCCCAGACAAAGACGAGTCACATTTTCTTTTATCCTACACATCAATAAATGTATATATGTATGTATGACAACCAATTTTATTCTCTTTTTTTCTTTAACATTCAATTCAGATGAAATGATCATTTAGTCGTATAAGGTTGGCAACATCCCTAGAGTTTTGTTGATATGATTATTCCACTTCCCAATAAACATCGAGATAATCGCTCTAATGAGAGATTTATGCTAAAGAATCGCAGTTTACATTTCAGAACTCATCATCTCTATATGAACTACATGCAGCCAGAGGAAATTACACTCAGGATTTATGGCGATGTAATTCCTGACTGAGAGCATAATGACCGTTTTAATTGTTTCTCGCTTAAGCGTTTGTATACAATTTCTCACTTATCTATTGAGTTCTTTATTCATTTGCCTATTTATCTTTTTTGTCTGTGTTCAGATAACACTCGGTAAAGAGTCGACAACCGTTCAGGAAATATTACAAGACTTACATCCACCAGATGGCAGAGGATCGAACCCGAGAACGTAAAAGCTAACTGTAGGATTCATTACAAGCAAGAGCATAGATCCAGAGTGATTGAAACCTGCAGTGAAGAGGGTCAGACAACAAGTGGATAGGGTGTTCTTTTTTACGTTAGCTCAAAAGACACGGGCAAATGCCCTAATAAAGGCTATCTTATTAACTCATATATCTATTATCTTTTTTCTTTTGTTATTATACCTAACCGCCGTCTCCCGCGTTAGCGAAGTAGCACAAGAAAACAGACGAAGAATGGCCCAACCCACCCACATTCGCATGCATATGCATAAACGCCCACACACACACATATACAAGCATAAATATTTCAACGTATACATACATATAAATACACAGACATATACATATATATACATGTACATATCCATACTTGCTGCCTTCATCCATTTCCATCACCACTCTGCTACACTCAAAATAGCATTCCCCCCACACCCTTTATCCATCGAGGCAGCGGCAGGAACAGACAAAAATGCCACATTCGTTCACACTTAGTCTCCAGATGTCATGTGTAATGCACCGAAAACACAGCTCCCTTTCCACATCCAGGCCCCGCAAAACTTTCCATGGTTTACCCCAGACGCTTCACATGCCCTGGTTCAGTCCATTGACAGCACGTCGACCCCGGTACAACACATTGTTCAAATTCACTCTATTCCTTGCACGCCTTTCACCCTCCTGTAATGTTCAGGCCCCGATCACTCAAAATCTTTTTCACTCCATCCTTCCACCTCCAATTTGGTCTCCCGCTTTTCCTAATTCCCTCCGCCTCTGACACATATATCCTCTTTGTCAATCTTTCCTCACTCATTCTCTCGATGTTTCCAAACCATTTCAATACACCTTCTGCTCTTTCAACCACACTCTTTTCATTACCACATATCTCTCTTACCCTTTCATTATTTACTCGATCAAACCACCTCACACCATATATTGTCATCAAATATTTCATATCCAACACATCCACCCTCCTGCGCACAACCTTATCTATAGTCCATGCCTCGCTACCATATAACATTGTTGGAACCACTATTCCTTCAAACATACAAATTTTTGTTCTTCGAGATAAACTTCTCGCCTTCCACACATTCTTCAACGCTTCCATAACCTTCGCTCCCTCCCTCACCCTGTGACTCACTTTCGCATCCCAATTAACTTGTCCCTCAACTCTACTAAACTTGATAACCTTGGTCTTATTCACATTTCCTCTCAACTTTCTTCTTTCACTCACTTTACCAAACTCAGTCACCAACTTCTGCAGTTTTTCACCCGAATCAGCCACCAGCGCTGTATCATCAGCGAACAACAACTGACTCATTTCCCAAGCTCTCTCATCCAGAACAGAATGCATCCTTGCCCCTTTCTCTAAAACTCTTGCATTCACTTCCCTAACTACCCCATCCATAAACAAATTAAACAACCATGGAGACATCACGCACCCCTGCCGCAAACAAACATTCACTGAGAACCAACCACTTTCCTCTCTCCCTACTCGTACACATGCCTTACATCCTTTGTACAAAAATTTCACTGTTTCTTTCAACCTACCTCCCACACTATATACTCTTAAAACCTCCCAAAAAGTATCTCTATCCACCCTATCATATTCCTTCTCCAGATCCATAAACGCTACATACAAATCCATCTCAAATACATTCCTCCAAGCAAACACCTGATCCACACATCCTCTACCACTTCAGAAACCACACTGCTCTTCCCCAATCTGATGCTCTGTACATGCCTTCACCCTCTCAATCAATACCCTCCCATATAATTTACCAGGAATACTCAACAAACTTATACCTCTGTAATTTGAGCACTCACTTTTATCCACTTTGCCTTTGTACAATGGCACTATGCATGCATTCCGTCAATCCTCAGGCACTTCAACATGATCCATACATATAGTGATTATCCTTACCAACCAATCAACACAGTCACCCCCCCCCCCTCCTTTTTTTTAAATAAAGAATTCCGCTGCAATACCATCCAAACCCGTCGCCTTGCCGGCTTTCATCTTCTGCACAGTTTTCACTACCTCTTCTATGTTTACCAAATCATTCTCCCTGGCCCTCTCACTTTCGCACACACTACCCCGACCAAAACGCCCTATATCTGCCACTCTATCATCAAACATTCAAAAATCTTCAAAATGCTCACTCCATCTCCTTCTCACTTATATATATATATATATATATATATATATATATATATATATATATATATATATATATATATATATATATATATATATATATATATATATATATATATATATATATATATATATATATATAAGTGAGAAGTATAAAAGAAAGAGACAGGAGGTCAAGAGAAAGGTGCAAGAGGTGAAAAAAAGGGCAAATGAGAGTTGGGGTGAGAGACTATCAGTAAATTTTAGGGAGAATAAAAAGATGTTCTGGAAGGAGGTAAATAGGGTGCGTAAGACAAGGGAGCAAATGGGAACTTCAGTGAAGGGCGTAAATGGGGAGGTGATAACAAGTAGTGGTGATGTGAGAAGGAGATGGAATGAGTATTTTGAAGGTTTGTTGAATGTGTCTGATGACAGAGTGGCAGATATAGGGTGTTTTGGTCGAGGTGGTGTGCAAAGTGAGAGGGTTAGGGAAAATGATTTGGTAAACAGAGAAGAGGTAGTAAAAGCTTTGCGGAAGATGAAAGCCGGCAAGGCAGCAGGTTTGGATGGTATTGCAGTGGAATTTATAAAAAAAGGGGGTGACTGTATTGTTGACTGGTTGGTAAGGTTATTTAATGTATGTATGACTCATGGTAAGGTGCCTGAGGATTGGCGGAATGCGTGCATAGTGCCATTGTACAAAGGCAAAGGGGATAAGAGTGAGTGCTCAAATTACAGAGGTATAAGTTTGTTGAGTATTCCTGGTAAATTATATGGGAGGGTATTGATTGAGAGGGTGAAGGCATGTACAGAGCATCAGATTGGGGAAGAGCAGTGTGGTTTCAGAAGTGGTAGAGGATGTGTGGATCAGGTGTTTGCTTTGAAGAATGTATGTGAGAAATACTTAGAAAAGCAAATGGATTTGTATGTAGCATTTATGGATCTGGAGAAGGCATATGATAGAGTTGATAGAGATGCTCTGTGGAAGGTATTAAGAATATATGGTGTGGGAGGCAAGTTGTTAGAAGCAGTGAAAAGTTTTTATCGAGGATGTAAGGCATGTGTACGTGTAGGAAGAGAGGAAAGTGATTGGTTCTCAGTGAATGTAGGTTTGCGGCAGGGGTGTGTGATGTCTCCATGGTTGTTTAATTTGTTTATGGATGGGGTTGTTAGGGAGGTAAATGCAAGAGTCCTGGAAAGAGGGGCAAGTATGAAGTCTGTTGGGGATGAGAGAGCTTGGGAATTGAGTCAGTTGTTGTTCGCTGATGATACAGCGCTGGTGGCTGATTCATGTGAGAAACTGCAGAAGCTGGTGACTGAGTTTGGTAAAGCGTGTGGAAGAAGAAAGTTAAGAGTAAATGTGAATAAGAGCAAGGTTATTAGGTACAGTAGGGTTGAGGGTCAAGTCAATTGGGAGGTGAGTTTGAATGGAAAAAAACTGGAGGAAGTGAAGTGTTTTAGATATCTGGGAGTG
>NC_092270.1:16106774-16187474 GCF_036320965.1 Panulirus ornatus
CTATTTAAGGTTTTCTTCCCAATTTTACGTTTACATTTTATATGATATCAAATATCATTATTTTGAATGATGGTGACACGTGAACTTTTCCATTTGATGCAAGACACATCTTAATCAGGTATGGATGATTTTGAATCTGTGTTCAATTAGCTCTGTCTTAGAACTTCTTTGATCCATGTCTCTATTTTGATATGATTATTTTGTTTTCGTTGGAATTTTGCAGTTTACTGTATCAGATGCCTTAGGGAAGTCAAGGAAAACTAAGTATTTTCCTTCCTTGCATCAGAGTTTCATAAATAGTTTTGTTATGGACTAGCAATTTACTTTTAGTTTGTTTACTTAGTAGGAAACCATTTTGATGGTAATGGATATCTTTGTTATCAATCAAGTTCCCTAATGGTTAGGTTTCTCCCTTGGTGATTTATAGCCGACCTTGTGTACTGATATCTTAAGTGTCATTTTATGAATATCCACAGTATAGTTTGGAAATAGTATTTGTAGCTATAGTACAGCATTTCTACTATATTAAGCGAATATTTCTTCATACAGTTGTCTTAATGTTTTTCCTGAATATTCATTTAGTCAGTAAACATTCTGGTAATGTAAGATCCTTTGATACTATGTTCCTACTTTAAATGGTCAAATCACAGATGATATATAGTCTGTGTTATTGATAAATGATAAACATCCTTTTTCATTCTGCAAGCTGTTTTGTATAACGTGGTTATCATTTATTCCCTCTTTTCACGCGAGTAATTCCTTTTCCTTATTGTTATTTTTTATTCTAATTTTACTGTCGTTTTTCTTCTTATTGCTTATCCCATCTTCTTTTGACATTCTTTAGTCATCAAACTCGTTTTCCTTTTCTTGTATTTTTCGCTTTATACTGCACTTTTAAGTAATGTGAGTCCTTTTTCGTTTCTGTTTATGGCTTACAGACACCAGGTTCCAATTTATACATAGAGTGACATTGTTAAAACCATTTTTGATGTAATATTTTGGAAGTGTAAGCTCAAGTACCTTGATTCACTAACGGCTTCCAATAGTGTGATGTGTTTTCATTCATTTCCACCTTAAAGGTTGTAGGTTCTTTTATAACATGATTGGCAGTAATTGGTTTTTGAACATCACCGTGTGTGATGAATACCTCATGAGTTGTAGGACTCAGATCAGTCTCTCATTGTCGTGTTAATATTTGGTTTACTGGAACTTGGTTGAATATAGGACATACATTTTCATAGGATGTATTGATTGAGACATCTCTCATTGTCAAGAAGACTTTACTTGATAGGTTTTCTGTTACTGTAAGGTGATTGCAAGATAAATAGGAGATGTTTGTGCAATTGAATTGTCAACGGCCACAGCACGTTGAAAACACCTCTTCTCGTCCGATGAGGGAAGTTAAGCAGCGTTGGGTCTGGTTAGTACTTGGATGGGTGACCGCCTGGGAACACCAGATGCTGTTGGCATTTTGATATATAATTACCTTTCTTTTCGATTTTCATATATTGTTATAAATATTGATACCTTCATTTTTGTATATGATATTTGACTGATTATTTTTCCTGTTTTAGTTTAAAGATTTTGCCTATCTATGTTTTATTTCCTGTTTAAGGTTTTCTTCCCCTTTTACCTTTGCATTTTATATATCAAAAATATCGTTATTTTGAATAATGATGACAGAAGTACTTTTCCATTTGATGCAAGGCACATCATAATCAGATATGAATGATTTTGAATCTATTTTCAATTAGCTCTGTCGTAGAACTTCCTTGATCCATCTATCTCTTTTGATATGATTATTTTGTGTTTATTTTGCAGTTTACTGTATCAGATGCCTTAGGGAAGTCAAGGGAAACTAAGTATTTTCGTTCCTTGTTTCAGAATTTCATACATGGCTTTGTTATGGACTAGCAATTCACTTTTAGTTTGTTTACTTAGTAGTAAACCATTTTGATGGTAATGGATAACTTTGTTATCAATCAAGTTCCCTAATGGTTAGTTTTATCCCTTGTTGATTTATATTCAACCTTGTGTACTGATATCTTAAGTGTCATTTTATGAATATCCACAGTATAGTTTGGAAATAGTATTTGTAGCTTTAGTACAGCATTTATACCATATTACGGGAATATTTCTTCATACAGTTGTCTTAATGTTTTTACTGAATATTCATTTAGTCAGTGAGCCTTCTATTAATGTAAGATCCACTGATAGTATCTTCGTACTTTGAATTGTCAAATGTCAGATAACATATATTCTGTTTTATTAGTAGATAATATATATCCTTTTTCATTCTGTATCTTGCTTTGGATCACTTATCATTTGTTCCATCTCCTTCAAGTCATTCTCTTCTATCATTTTCAGTGTTTCTTTATTCTTTTTTGTGTACTTTTACCTCTTAGTGCTTATATCTTTTCACAATCTTTAGTAATCAAACTCGTTTTTCATACCCTGGTGTTATTGTATTTATACTACATTCTTAAGTAATATAAGTCCTCTCAATCAATGGCCTACAAAGACCTGGTTCCGATTTATACATAAAGTGACATAGTTAAAACCATTTTTGATATACTATTTTGGAAGTGTAAGCTCAGGTGCCTTTATCCACTAACGGCTTCCAATAGTGTGATATGTTTGTTTACATTTATTGCGACCTTAAAGGTTGTAGGTTCTTTTATAATATGATTGGCAGTAATTGGTTTTTGAACATCACCGTGTGTGATGAATACCTCATGAGTTGTAGGACTCAGATCAGTCTTTCATTGTCGTGTTAATATATGATTTACTGGAACTTGGTTGTATAAATGACATACATTTTCATATGATGTATTGAATGAGGCATTGTCAAGAAGACTTTACTTAATAGTTTTTCTGTTACTGTAAGGTGATTGCAAGATAGATAGGAGATGTTTGTGCAATATTATTGTCAACGGCCACACCACGTCAAAAACACCGCTTCTCGTTCGATCAGCGAAGTTAAGCAGCGTTGGGTTTAGTTAGTACTTGGATGGGTGACCGCCTGGGAACACCAGCTGCTGTTGGCATTTTGATATATAATTACCCTTCTTTTCGATTATAATATATCTTTACAGATATTGGATACTTTAATTTTGAATATGATATTAGACTGATGAATTTTCCTCTTTTAGTTTCAAGATTTTGCCTATTTCAGATGTATTTCCTTTTTAAGGTTTATGCCCTGTTTTACGTTTATATTTTATAAATCAAATATCGTTATTTTGAATAATGATGACACAAGTACTTTTGCATATGGTGAAAAAGAGAAAGATGGATCAAGGAAGTTCTAAGACACAGCTAATTGAAAACAGATTCAAAATCATCCATATCTGATAAAATGTGTCTTGCATCAAATGGAAAAGTACTTGTGTCATCATTATTCAAAATAACGATATTTAATATATATAATGTAAACGTAAAATAGGGAAGAAAGCCTTAAACAGGAAATAAAACATAGATAGGCAAAATATTTAAACTAAAAGAGGAAAATTAATCAGTCAAATATCATATACAAATTTGAAGGTATCAGTATCTATAAGAATATACGACAATGAAAAGAAAGGTAATTATATATCAAAATGCCAAAAGCAACTGGTGTCCCCAGACGGACACCCATCCAAGTACTAACCAGACCCAACGCTGCTTAACTTCGCTGATCGGAGGAGAAGCGGCGTTTTCAACATGGTGTGGCCGTTGACAATAATACTGCACAAACATCTCCTATTTATATACCAATCAGGTTACAGTAAAAGAGAGACTATTAAATAAAGTCTTCTTGACAATGAGAGTTGCCTCAATCAATACTTCATATGAAAATGTATGTCATTATACAATCAAGTTCCAGTAAATAATATATAAACACAACAATGAAAGACTGATCTGAGTCCTACAACTCATGAGGTATTCATCCCACACGGTGATGTTCAAAAACCAATTACTGCCAATCATATTATAAAAGAACCTACAACCTTTACAACCTTTAAGGTGGAAATAAATGAAAACATACATATGACACTATTGGAAGCCGTTAGTGGATTATGGCATTTCCAAAATATGTAAAAATGGTTTTAACAATGTCACTCTATGTATAAATCGGATTCAGGTCTTTGTAGGCCATTGATATAGAAAAAGAAATACTTATATTACTTAATATGTAGCATTCATGCAGTAACACAGGATATGGAAAACAAATTTGATTAAAAACGATTGTAAAAAGAAGATAGAAATATTAAGAGGTAAATGTACAAAACAAATGTAAAGAAACTCTGAAAATGAAAAAGAAAATGATTTGCAGGAGAAAAGGGAAAAAAGATAAGAAAGTGATACAAAGCAGCGTCCAGAATTGAAAAGTATATTTATAATTTATTAGTAAAACAGAATGTATATTATCTGAGATTTGACAAAGGACGAAGATAATATCAAAGGTTCTTACATTAATAAAATGCTCACAAACTAAACGAATATTCAGTTAAAACATTAAGACAATTGTATGAAGAAATATTCTCGTAATATGGTAAAAATGCTGTATTAAACCTACAAATACTATTTCCAAACTATACTGTGGATATTCATAAAATGACACTCTAGATGTCAGTACACAAGGTTGGCTATAAATCAGCAAGGGATAAAACTAACCATTAGGGAACTTGGTTGATAACAAAGATATCCATTACCATATAAATGGTTTCCTACAAAGTAAACAAACTAAAATGAACTGGCAATCCATCACAAAACCATTTATGAAACTGATGCGAGGAAGGAGAATACTTAGTTTTCCTTGACTTCCCTAAGGCATCTGATACAGTAAACTGCAAAATTCCAATGAAAACAAAATAATCATATCAAAAGAGAAAGATGGATCAAGGAACTTCTAAGACAGAGCTAATTGAAAACAGATTCAAAATCATCCATATCTGATTAAGATGTGTCTTCCATCAAATGGAAAAGTACTTGTGTCATCATTATTCAAAATAACGATATTTAATATCATATATGATTTTTTTTTTTTTTGCTGTCTCCCGCGTTTGCGAGGTAGCGCAAGGAAGCAGACGAAAGAAATGGCCCAACCCACCCCCATACACATGTATATACATACGTCCACACACGCAAAATATACATACCTACACAGCTTTCCATGGTTTACCCCAGACGCTTCACATGCCTTGATTCAATCCACTGACAGCACGTCAACCCCGGTATACCACATCGCTCCAATTCACTCTATTCCTTGCCCTCCTTTCACCCTCCCGCATGTTCAGGCCCCGATCACACAAAATATTTTTCACTCCATCTCTCCACCTCCAATTTGGTCTCCTTCTAATCGTTCCCTCCACCTCCGACATATATATTCTCTTGGTCAATCTTTCCTCACTCATTCTCTCCATGTGCCCGAACCATTTCAAAACACCCTCTTCTGCTCTCTCAACCACGCTCTTTTTATTTCCACACATCTCTCTTACCCTTACGTTACTTACTCGATCAAACCACCTCACACCACACATTGTCCTCAAACATCTCATTTCCAGCACATCCATCCTCCTGCGCACAACTCTATCCATAGTCCACGCCTCGCAACCATACAACATTGTTGGAACCACTATTCCTTCAAACATACCCATTTTTGCTTTCCGAGATAATGTTCTCGACTTCCACACATTCTTCAAGGCTCCCTGAATTTTCGCCCCCTCCCCCACCCTATGATCGACTTCCGCTTCCATGGTTCCATCCGCTGCCAGATCCACTCCCAGATATCTAAAACACTTCACTTCCTCCAGTTTTTCTCCATTCAAACTCACCTCCCAATTGACTTGTAAACGCAAAATAGGGAAGAAAACATTAAACAGGAAATAAAACATTTTTCATATGTATATATATGTATGTGTGTGTGTGTGTATATGTACGTATGTATGTGTGTGTGTGTGTATGTGTATATGTATATGTAAAAAAAAAAAAAAAAAAAAAAAAAAAAAAAAAAAAAAATATGTATATATATATATGTATATTATCCCTGGGGATAGGAGTGAAAGAATACTTCCCACGTATTCCTCGCGTGTCGTAGAAAGCGACTAAAGGGGACGGGAGCGGGGGGCCAGAAATCCTCCCCTCCTTGTATTAACTTTCTAACATGGGAAACAGAAGAAGGAGTCACGCGGGGAGTGCTCATCCTCCTCGAAGGCTCAGAGTGGGGTGCCTAAATGTGTGTGGATGTAACCAAGATGTGAAAAAAGGAGAGATAGGTAGTATGTTTGAGGAAAGGAACCTGGATGTTTTGGCTCTGAGTGAAACGAAGCTCAAGGGTAAAGGGGAAGAGTGGTTTAGGAATGTCTTGGGAGTAAAGTCAGGGGTTAGTGAGAGGACAAGAGCAAGGGAAGGAGTAGCAATACTCCTGAAACAGGAGTTGTGGGAGTATGTGATAGGATGTAAGAAAGTAAATTCTCGATTAATATGGGTAAAACTGAAAGTTGATGGAGAGAGGTGGGTGATTATTGGTGCATATGCACCTGGGCATGAGAAGAAAGATCATGAGAGGCAAGTGTTTTGGGAGCAGCTGAACGAGTGTGTTAGTGGTTTTGATGCACGAGACCGGGTTATAGTGATGGGTGATTTGAATGCAAAGGTGAGTAATGTGGCAGTTGAGGGAATAATTGGTATACATGGGGTGTTCAGTGTTGTAAATGGAAATGGTGAAGAGCTTGTAGATTTATGTGCTGAAAAAGGACTGATGATTGGGAATACCTGGTTTAAAAAGCGAGATATACATAAGTATACTTATGTAAGTAGGAGAGATGGCCAGAGAGCGTTATTGGATTACGTGTTAATTGACAGGCGTGCGAAAGAGAGACTTTTGGATGTTAATGTGCTGAGAGGTGCAACTGGAGGGATATCTGATCATTATCTTGTGGAGGCTAAGGTGAAGATTTGTATGGGTTTTCAGAAAAGAAGAGTGAATGTTGGGGTGAAGAGGGTGGTGAGAGTAAGTGAGCTTGGGAAGGAGACTTGTGTGAGGAAGTACCAGGAGAGACTGAGTACAGAATGGAAAAAGGTGAGAACAATGGAAGTAAGGGGAGTGGGGGAGGAATGGGATGTATTTAGGGAATCAGTGATGGATTGCGCAAAAGATGCTTGTGGCATGAGAAGAGTGGGAGGTGGGTTGATTAGAAAGGGTAGTGAGTGGTGGGATGAAGAAGTAAGAGTATTAGTGAAAGAGAAGAGAGAGGCATTTGGACGATTTTTGCAGGGAAAAAATGCAATTGAGTGGGAGATGTATAAAAGAAAGAGACAGGAGGTGAAGAGAAAGGTGCAAGAGGTGAAAAAAAGGGCAAATGAGAGTTGGGGTGAGAGAGTATCATTAAATTTTAGGGAGAATAAAAAGATGTTCTGGAAGGAGGTAAATAAAGTGCGTAAGACAAGGGAGCAAATGGGAACATCAGTGAAGGGCGCAAATGGGGAGGTGATAACAAGTAGTGGTGATGTGAGAAGGAGATGGAGTGAGTATTTTGAAGGTTTGTTGAATGTCTTTGATGATAGAGTGGCAGATGTAGGGTGTTTTGGTCGAGGTGGTGTGCAAAGTGAGAGGGTTGGGGAAAATGATTTGGTAAACAGAGAAGAGGTAGTGAAAGCTTTGCGGAAGATGAAAGCCGGCAAGGCAGCAGGTTAGGATGGTATTGCAGTGGAATTTATTAAAAAAGGGGGTGACTGTATTGTTGACTGGTTGGTAAGGTTATTTAATGTATGTATGTCTCATGGTGAGGTGCCTGAGGATTGGCGGAATGCGTGCATAGTGCCATTGTACAAAGGCAAAGGGGATAAGAGTGAGTGCTCAAATTACAGAGGTATAAGTTTGTTGAGTATTCCTGGTAAATTATATGGGAGGGTATTGATTGAGAGGGTGAAGGCATGTACAGAGCATCAGATTGGGGAAGAGCAGTGTGGTTTCAGAATTGGTAGAGGATGTGTGGATCAGGTGTTTGCTTTGAAGAATGTATGTGAGAAATACTTAGAAAAGCAAATGGATTTGTATGTAGCATTTATGGATCTGGAGAAGGCATATGATAGAGTTGATAGAGATGCTCTGTGGAAGGTATTAAGAATATATGGTGTGGGAGGAAAGTTGTTAGAAGCAGTGAAAAGTTTTTATCGAGGATGTAAGGCATGTGTACGTGTAGGAAGAGAGGAGAGTGACTGGTTGTCGGTGAATGTAGGTTTGCGGCAGGGGTGTGTGATGTCTCCATGGTTGTTTAATTTGTTTATGGATGGGGTTGTTAGGGAGGTAAATGCAAGAGTTTTGGAAAGAGGTGCAAGTATGAAGTCTGTTGGAGATGAGAGAGCTTGGGAAGTGAGTCAGTTGTTATTCGCTGATGATACAGCGCTGGTAGCTGATTCATGTGAGAAACTGCAGAAGCTGGTGACTGAGTTTGGTAAAGTGTGTGGAAGAAGAAAGTTAAGAGTAAATGTGAATAAGAGCAAGGTTATTAGGTACAGTAGGGTTGAGGGTCAAGTCAATTGGGAGGTGAGTTTCAATGGAGAAAAACTGGAGGAAGTGAAGTGTTTTAGATATCTGGGAGTGGATCTGGCAGCGGATGGAACCATGGAAGCGGAAGTGGATCATAGGGTGGGGGAGGGGGCGAAAATTCTGGGAGCTTTGAAGAATGTGTGGAAGTCGAGAACATTATCTCG
Source organism: Panulirus ornatus (assembly GCF_036320965.1). Taxonomy (NCBI): domain Eukaryota; kingdom Metazoa; phylum Arthropoda; class Malacostraca; order Decapoda; family Palinuridae; genus Panulirus; species Panulirus ornatus. The sequence goes on from NC_092270.1 coordinate 16,115,472, forward strand.
GAAAGCAAAAATGGGTATGTTTGAAGGAATAGTGGTTCCAACAATGTTGTATGGTTCCGAGGCGTGGGCTATGGATAGAGTTGTGTGCAGGAGGATGGATGTGCTGGAAATGAGATGTTTGAGGACAATGTGTGGTGTGAGGTGGTTTGATCGAGTGAGTAACGTAAGGGTAAGAGAGATGTGTGGAAATAAAAAGAGCGTGGTTGAGAGAGCAGAAGAGGGTGTTTTGAAGTGGTTTGGGCACATGGAGAGAATGAGTGAGGAAAGATTGACTAAGAGGATATATGTGTCGGAGGTGGAGGGAACGAGGAGAAGAGGGAGACCAAATTGGAGGTGGAAAGATGGAGTGAAAAAGATTTTGTGTGATCGGGGCCTGAACATGCAGGAGGGTGAAAGGAGGGCAAGGAATAGAGTGAATTGGAACGATGTGGTATACCGGGGTTGACGTGCTGTCAGTGGATTGAATCAAGGCATGTGAAGCGTCTGGGGTAAACCATGGAAAGCTGTGTAGGTATGTATATTTGCGTGTGTGGACGTATGTATATACATGTGTATGGGGGGGGGTTGGGCCATTTCTTTCGTCTGTTTCCTTGCGCTACCTCGCAAACGCGGGAGACAGCGACAGAGTATAATAAAAAAAAGTAATAATATAAAACATAGATAGGCAAAAATATTTAAACTAAATAAGGAAAATTAATCAGTTAAATATCATATACAAAGGTGAAGGTATCAATATCTGTAAGAATATACGACAATGGAAAGAAAGGTAATTATATATCAAAATGCCAACAGCATCTGGTGTTCCCAGGCAGTCACCCATCTAAGTACTAACCAGACCCAACGCTGTTTAACTTCGCTGATCGGACGAGAAGCGGTGTTTTCAACGTGGTGTGGCCGTTGACAATAATATTGAACAAACATCTCCTATTTATTTTGCGATCAGCTTACCGTAACAGAAAGATTATTAAGTAAAGTCTTATTGACAATGAGATTTGCCTCAATCAATACATCATATGAAAATTTATGTCATTATACAACCAAGTTCCAGTAAACCATATATAAACACGACAATGAAAGACTGATCTGAGTCGTACAACTCATGAGGTATTCATCCCACACGGTGATGTTCAAAAACCAATTACTGCCAATCATATTATAAAGAACCTACAATCTTTAAGGTGGAAATAAATGAAGAAATACATATGACACTATTGAAGGCGTTACTGGAGTATGGTATTTCCAAAATATGTAAAAATGGTTTTAAGAATGTCACTCTATGTATAAATCGGATCCAGGTCTTTGTAGGCCATTAATATAGAAAAAGAAATACTTATATTACTTAAAATGTAGCATTAGTGCAGTAACACAGGATATGGAAAACAAATTTCATTAAAAACGATTGTAAAAAGAAGATAGAAACATTAAGAGGTAAAAGTACAGAGCAAAAATAAAGAAACGTTTAAAATGAAAAAGAAAATGACTTGCAGGAGAAGAGGGAATAAAAGGTAAGAAAGTGATACAAACCAGTATATTTATAATTTATTAATTAAACAGAATATATGTTATCTGAGATTTGACAATCTAAAGTACGAAGATACTATCAATGGATCTTACATTAATAAAATGCTCACAAACTAAACGAATATTCAGTTAAAAGGTTAAGACAACTGTATGAAGAAATATTCTTGTAATATTGTAAAAATGCTGTACTAAAGCTACAAATACTATTTCCAAACTATACTATGGATATTCATAAAATGACACATAAGATATCAGTACACAAGGTTAGCTATAAATCAACAAGGGATAAAACTAACCATTAGGGAACTTGATTGATAACAAAGATATCCATTACCATCAAAATGGTTTACTACTAAATAAAGAATCTAAAATGAACTGGCAATCCATCACAAAACCATGTATGAAACTCTGATGCGAGGAAGGAGAATACTTAGTTTTCCTTGACTTCCCTAAGGCATCTGATACAGTAAATTGCAGAGTTCCAATGAAAACAAAATAATCATATCAAAAGAGAAAGATGGACCAAGGAAGTTCTAAGACACAGCTAATTGAAAACAGATTCAAAATCATCCATATCTGATGAAGATGTGTCTTGCATCAAATGGAAAAGTACTTGTGTCATCATTATTCAAAATAATGGTATTTAATATCATGTATACTATAAACGTAAAATAGGGAAGAAAGCCTTAAACAGGAAATAAAACATAGATAGGCAAAATATTTAAACTTAAAATAGGAAAATTAATCAGTCAAATATGATATAGAAAGGTGAAGGTATCAGTATCTATGAGAACATACGACAATGAAAGAAAGGTAAATACATAATAATATGCCAACAGCATCTGGTGTTCCCAGGCGGTCACCCATCCAAGTACTAACCAGACCCAACGCTGCTTAACTTCGCTGATCGGACGAGAAGCGGTGTTTTGAAAGTGGTGTGGCCGTGTACAATAATATTGCACAACCATCTACTATTTATCTTGCAATCAGCTTACCGTAACAGAAAAATTAAGTAAAGTCTTATTGAAAATGAGAGTTGCCTCAATCAATACATCATATAAAAATGTATATCATTATACAACTAAGTTCCAGTAAACCATATATAAACACGACATTGAAAGACTGATCTGAGTCCTACAACTCATGAGGTATTCATCACACATGGTGATGTTCAAAAACCAAATACTGCCAATCATATTATAAAAGAACCTACAACCTTTAAGGTGGAAATAAATGAAAACATACATATGACACTATTGGAAGCCGTTAGTGGATTATGGCATTTCCAAAATATGTAAAAATGTTTTTAACAATGTCACTCTATGTATGAATCGGATCCAGGTCTTTGTAGGTCTTTAATATAGAAAAAGAAATACTTATATTACCTAAAAATGTAGCATGTATGCAGTAACACAGGATATGGAAAACAAATTTTATTAAAAACGATTGTAAAAAGAAGATAGAAATATTAATAGGTAAAAGTACTGAAGAAAAATAAAGAAACGCTGAAAATGAAAAAGAAGATGACTTGCAGGAGAAGAGCGAATAAAAGAGAAGAAAGTGATACAAAGCAGCGTCCAGAATTGAAAAGTATATTTATAATTTATTACTAAAACAGAATATATATTATCTGAGATTTGACAATCTAAAGTACGAAGATACTCTCAGTGGATCTTTCATTAATAAAATGCTCACAAACTAAAGGAATATTCAGTTAAAACATTAAGACAACTGTATGAAGAAATATTCTCGTAATATGTTAAAAATGCTGTACTAACGCTATAAATACTATTTCCAAACTATACTGTGGATATTCATAAAATGACACAAGATATCAGTACACAATGTTGGCTATAGATCAACAAGGGATAAAACTAACCATTAGGGAACTTGATTGATAACAAAGATATCCATTACCATCAAAATGGTTTACTACTAAGTAAACAAACTAAAATGAACTGGCAATCCATCACAAAACCATTTATGAGACTCTGATGCGAGGAAGGAGAATACTTAGTTTTCCTTGACTTCCCTAAGGCATCTGGTACAGTAAACTGTAGAATTCCAATGAGAAGAAAATAATCATATCAAAAGAGAAAGATGGTTCAAGGAAGTTCTAAGACACAGCTAATTGAAAACATATTCAAAATCATCTATATCTGATTAAGATGTGTCTTGCATCAAATGGAAAAGTACTTGTGTCATCATTATTCAAAATAACCATATTTGATATCATATACAATGCAAACGTAAAATAGGGAAGAAAGCCTTAAACAAGAAATAAAACATAGATAGGCAAAATATTTAAACTAAAAGAGGAAAACCAATCAATCAAATATAGTATACAAAGGTGAAGGTATCAGTATCTATAAGAACATACGACAATGAAAAGAAAGATAAATACATATCAAAATGTCAACAACATCTGGTGCTCCCAGGCGGTCACCCATCCAAGTACTAACCAGACCCAACGCTGCTTAACTTCGCTGATCGGACGAGAAGCGGTGTTTTGAAAGTGGTGTGGCCGTTGACAATAACATTGCACAAACATCTCCTGTTTATCTTTCGATCAGCTTTCAGTAACAGAAAGAATATTAATCAAGGTCTTATTGACAATGAGAGTTGCCTCGATCAATACATCATATCAAAATATGTCATTATACAATCAAATTCCAGTAAACCATACATAAACACGACAATGAAAGACTGATCTGAGTCCTTCAACTCATGAGGTATTCATCACACACGGTGATGTTCAAAAGCCAATTACTGCCAATCATATTATAAAAGAAACTACAACCTCTAATGTGGAAATAAATGAAAACATACATATGATACTATTGGATGCCGTTAGTGGATTATGGCATTTCCAAAATATTTAAAAATGGTTATAACATTGTCACTCTATGTACAAATCGGATCCAGGTCTTTGTAGGCCATCAGTTTAGAAAAAGAAATACTTATATTACTTAAAAATGTAGCATTTTTGCAGAAACACAGGATATGGAAAACAAATTTGGTTAAAAACGGTTGTAAAAAGAAGATAGAAACATTAAGTGGTAAAAGTAAAAAACAAAAATAAAGAAACGCTGAAAATGAAAAAGAAAATGACTTGCAGGAGTAGAGGGAGTAAAAGATAAGAAATTGATCCAAAGCAGCGTCCAGAATTGAAAAGTATACTTTAAATTCATTAATAAATCAGATTATATTTTTTCTGGGATTTGACAATCTAAAGTACGAAGATACTATCAGTGGATCTTACATTAATAAAATGATCACAAACTAAACGAAAATACAGTTGAAACATTAAGACAACTGTATGAAAAAATATTCTCGTAATATGGTAAAAATGCTGTAGTAAAGTTACAAATACTATATCAAAACTATACTGTGGATATTCATAAAATGACACTTAAGTTATCAGTACACAAGGTTGGCCATAAATCAACAAGGGATAAAACTACCCATTAGGGAACTTGATTGATAACAAAGATATCCATTACCATCAAAATGGTTTCCTACTAAGTAAAAAAACTAAAATGAACTGGCAATCCATCACAAAACCATTTATGAAACTCTGATGCGAGGAAGGAGAATACATAGTTTTCCTTGACTTCCCTAAGGCATCTGATACAGTAAACTGCAGAATTCCAATGAAAACAAAATAATCATATCAAAAGACAAAGATGGATCAAGGAAGTTCTAAGACACAGCTAATTGAAAACAAATTTAAAATCATCCATATCTGATTAAGATGTGTCTTGCATCAAATGGAAAAGTACTCGTGTCATCATTATTCAAAATAACGATATTTGATATCATATATAATGGAAACGTAAAATAGGGAAGAAAGCCTTAAAAAGGAAATAAAACATAGATAGGCAAAATATTTAAAATAAAAGAGGAAAATTAATCAATCAAATACAGTATACAAAGGTGAAGGTATCAGTATCTGTGAGAACATACGACAATGAAAAGAAAGGTAATTATATATCAAAATGAAAACAGCATCTGGTGTTCCCAGGCGGTCACCCATCCAAGTACTAACCAGACCCAACACTGCTTAACTTCGCTGATCGGACGAGAAGCGGTGTTTTCAACGTGGTGTGGCCGTTGACATTGATATTGTACAAACATCTTCTGTTTATCTTTCAATCAGCTTACAGTAACAGAAAAAATATTAATCAAAGTCTTATTGAAAATGAGAGTTGCCTCAATCAATACATCATATGAAAATGTATGACATTATACACCCAAGTTCCAGTAAACCATATATAAACACGACAATGAAAGACTGATCTGAGTCCTACAACTCATGAGGTATTCATCACACACGATGATGTTCAAAAACCAATTACTGCCAATCATATTATAAAAGAACCTACAACCTTTAAGGTTGAAATAAATGAAAACATACATATGACACTATTGGATGCCGTTAGTGGATTATGGCATTTCCAAAATATGTAAAAATGGCTTTAACAGTGTCACTCTATGTATAAATCGGATCCAGGTCTTTGTAGGCCATTAGTTTAGAAAAAGAAATACTTACATTACTTAAAAATGTAGCATTTATGCAGTAACACAGGATATGGAAAACAAATTTGATTAAAAACGATTGTAAAAAGAAGATAGAGACATTAATAGGTTAAAGTACTAAACAAAAATAAAGAAACGCTGAAATTGAAAAGGAAGATGACTTGCAGAAAAAGAGGGAATAAAAGATAATAAAGGGATACAAAGCAGCATCCAGAATTGAAAAGTATATTTATAATTTATTACTAAAACATGATATATACTATCTGAGAATTGACAATCTAAAGTACGAAGATACTCTCAGTGGATCTTTCATTAACAAAATGCTCATAAACTAAAGGATATTCAGTTAAAACATTATGACAACTGTATGAAGAAATATTCTCGTAATATGTTAAAAATGCTGTACTAACGCTATGAATACTATTTCCAAACTATACTGTGGATATTCATAAAATGACAAAAGATATCAGTACACAATGTTGGCTATAGATCAACAAGGGATAAAACTAACCATTAGGGAACTTGATTGATAACAAAGATATCCATTACCATCAAAATATTTTACTACTAAGTAAACAAACTAAAATGAACTGGCAATCCATCACAAAACCATTTATGAAACTCTGATGCGAGGAAGGAGAATACTTAGTTTTCCTTGACTTCCCTAAGGCATCTGGTAAAGTAAACTGCAGAATTCCAATGAAAACAAAATCATATCAAAAGTGAAAGATGGATCAAGGAAGTTCTAAGACAAAGCTAATTGAAAACAGATTCAAAATCATCCATATCTGATTAAGATATGTCTTGCATCAAATGGAAAAGTACTTATGTCATCATTATTCAAAATAACGATATTTGATATCATATATAATGCAAACGTAAAATAGGGAAGAAAGCCTTAAACAGGAAATAAAACATAGATAGGCAAAATATATAAACTAAAAGAGGAAAATTAATCAATCAAATATAGTATACAAAGGTGAAGGTATCAGTATCTATAAGAACATACGACAATGAAAAGAAAGGTATTTATATATCAGAATGCCAACAGCATCTGGTGTTCCCTGGCGGTCACCCATCCAGGTACTAACCAGACCCAACGATGCTTAACTTGGCTGATCGGACGAGAAGCGGTCTTTTCAACGTGTTGTGGCCGTTGACAATAATATTGCACAAACATCTCCAGTTTATATTTCAATAAGCTTACAGTAAGAGAAAGAATATTAATCAAAGTCTTATTGACAATGAGAGTTGCCTCAATCAATACATCATATGAAAATGTATGTCATTATACAACCAAGTTCCAGTAAACCATACATAAACATGACAATGAAAGACTGATCTGAGTCCTACAACTCATGAGGTATTCATCACACACGGTGATGTTCAAAAACCAATTACTGCCAATCATATTATAAAAGAACCTACAACCTTTAAGGTTGAAATAAATGAAAACATACATATGACACTATTGGAAGCCGTTAGTGTATTATGGCATTTCCAAAATATGTAAAAATTGATTTAACAATGTCACTCTATGTATAAATCGGATCGAGGTCTTTGTAGGTCATTAGTTTAGAAAAAGAAATACTTATATTACTTAAAAATGTAGCATTTACGCAGAAACACAGGATATGGAAAACAAATTTGATTAAAAACGATTGTAAAAAGAAGATAGAAACATTAAGAGGTAAAAGTAGAAAACAAAAATAAAGAAACGCTGAAAATGAAAAAGAAAATGACTTGAAGGAGAAGAGGGAATAGAAGATAAGAAATTGATAGAAAGTAGCGTCCAGAATTGAAAAGTATACTTATAATTTATGAATAAAACAGATTATATTTTATCTGAGATTTGACAATCTAAAGTACGAAGATACTATCATTGGATCTGTTGAAACATTAAGACAACTGTATGAAGAAATATTCTCGTAATATGGTAAAAATGCTGTAATAAAGCTACAAATACTATTTTCAAACTATACTGTGGATATTCATGAAATGACACTTAAGTTATCAGTACACAAGGTTGGCCATATATAAACAAGTGATAAAACTACCCATTAGGGAACTTGATTGATAACAAAGATATACATTACCATCAAAATGGTTTTCTACAAAGCAAACAAACTAAAATGAACTGCAATCCATCAAAAAACCATTTATGAAACTCTGATGCGAGGAAGGAGAATACTTAGTTTTCCTTCAATTCCCTAAGGCATCTGATACAGTAAACTGCAGAATTCCATTCAAAACAAAATAATCATATCAAAAGAGAAAAATGGAACAAGAAAGTTTTCAGACACAGCTAATTGAAAACAGATTCAAAATCATACATATCTGATTAAGATTTGTCTTGCATCAAATGGAAAAGTACTTGTGTCATCATTATTCAAAATAAGGGTATTTAATATCATATATACTGTAAACGTAAAATAGGGAAGAAAGCCTTAAACAGGAAATATAACATAGATAGGCAAAATATTTAAACTTAAAATAGGAAAATTGATAAGTCAAATATGATATACAAAGGTGAAGGTATCTGTATCGATGAGAGCATACGACAATGAAAAGAAGGTAAATACATATCAAAATGCCAATAGCATCTGGTGCTCCCAGGCGGTCACCCATCCAAGTACTAACCAGACCAAACGCTGCTTAATTTCGCTGATCGGACGAGAAATGGTGTTTTCAACGTGGTGGCCGTTGAAAATAATATTGCACAAACATCTGTTTATTTTTCAATCAGCTTACAGTAACAGAAAGAAAATTAATCAAAGTCTTATTGACAATGAGAGTTGCCTCAATCAATACATCATATGAAAATGTATGTCATTATACAACCAAGTTTCAGTAAACCATATAGAAACACGACAATGAAAGACTGATCTGAGTCCTACAACTTATGAGGTATTCATCACACTCGGTGATGTTGAAAAACCAATTACTGCCAATCATACTATAAAAGAACCTACAACCTTTACGGTTGAAATAAATGAAAACATACATATGACGATTTTTGATGCCGTTAGTGGATTATGGCATTTCCAAAATATGTAGAAATGGTTTTAACAATGTCACTCTATGTATAAATCGGATCCAGGTCTTTGTAGGCCATTAGTTTAGAAAAAGAAATTCTTATATTACTTAAAAATGTAGCATTTATGCAGAAACACAGGATATGGAAAACAAATTTGGTTAAAAACTATTGTAAAAAGAAGATAGAAACATTAAGAGGTACAAGTACAAAAGAAAAATAAAGAAACGCTGAAAATGAAAAAGAAAATAAATTGTAGACGAAAAGGGAATAAAAGATAAGGAAGTGATACAAAGCAGCGTCCAGAACTGAAAAGTATAATTATAATCTATGAATAAAACAGATTATATTTTATCTGAGATTTGACAATGTAAAGTACAAAGATACTATCAGTGGATATTACATTAATAAAATGCTCACAAACTCAACGAAAATACAGTTGAAACATTAATACAACTGTATGAAGAAATATTCTCGTAATATGGTAAAAAATGCTGTAGTAAAGCTACAAATACTATTTTCAAACTATAGTGTGGATATTCATAAAATGACACTTAAGTTATCAGTACACAAGGTTGGCCATAAATCAACAAGGGATAAAACTACCCATCAGTGAAATTGATTGATAGCAAAGATATCCATTACCATCAAAATGGTTTCCTACTAAGTAAACAAACTAAAATGTACTGGCAATCCATCACAAAACCATTTATGAAACTCTGATGCGAGGAAGGAGAATACTTAGTTTTCCTTGACTTCCCTTAGGCATCTGATACAGTAAATTGCAGAATTTACGAATAAAACAGATTATATTTTATATGAGATTTGACAATCTAAAGTACGAAGATACTATCAGTGGATATTACATTAATAAAATGCTCACAAACTAAACGAAAATACAGTTGAAACACTAATACAACTGTATGAAGAAATATTCTCGTAATATGGTAACAATGCTGTAGTAAAGCTACAAATACTATTTCCAAACTATACTGTGGCAATCTGGCAATCCATCACAAAAATATTTATGAAACTCTGATGCGAGGAAGGAGAATACTTAGTTTTCCTTGACTTCCCTGAGGCATCTGATACAGTAAACTACAGAATTCCAATGAAAACAAAATAATCATATCAAAAGAGAAAGATGGATCAAGGAAGTTCTCAGACACAGATAATTGAAAACAGATTCAAAATCATCCATATCTGATTAAAATGTGTCTTGTATCAAATGGAAAAGTACTTGTGTCATCATTATTCAAAATAAGGGTATTTAATATCTAATATACTGTAAACGTAAAATAGGGAAGAAAGCCTTAAACAGGAAATATAACATAGATAGGCAAAATATTTAAACTTAAAATAGGAAAATTAATCAGTCAAATATGATATACAAAGGTGAAGGTATCAGTATCTATGAGAACATACGACAATGAAAAGAAAGGTAAATACATATCAAAATGCCAACAGCATCTGGTGTTCCCAGGCGGTCACCCATCCAAGTACTAACCAGACCCAACGCTGCTTAACTTCGCTGATCGGACGAGACGCGGTGTTTTCAACGTGGTGGCCGTTGACAATAATATTGCGCAAACATCTCCTATTTATCTTGCAATGAGCTGACCGTAACAGAAAGATTATTAAGTAAAGTCTGATTGACAATGAGAGTTGCCTCAATCAATAAATCATATGAAAATGTATGTCATTATACAACCAAGTTCCAGCAAACCATATATAAACACGACAATGAAAGACTGATCTGAGTCCTACAACTCATGAGGTATTCATCACATACGGTGATGTTCAAAAACCACTTACTGTCAATCATATTGTAAAAGAACCTACAACGTTTAAGGTGGAAATAAATGAAAACATACATATGACACTATTGGAAGCCGTTAGTGGATTATGGCATTTCCAAAATAGGTAAAAATGGTTTTAACAATGTCACTCTATGTATAAATCGGATCCACGTCTTTGTAGGCCATTAGTATAAAGAAATACTTATATTACTTAAGAATGTAGCATTTATGCAGAAACACAGGATATGGAAAACAAATTTGGTTAAAAACGATTGGAAAAAGAAGATAGAATAATTAAGTGGTAAAAGTAAAAAACAAAAACAAAGAAACGCTGAAAATGAAAAAGAAAATGACTTGCAGGAGAAGAGGGGATAAAAGATAAGAAAGTGATACAAAGCAGCGTGCAGAATTGAAAGGTATACTTATAATTTACGAATCAAACAGATTATATTTTATCTGAGATTTGACAATCTAAAGTACGAAGATACTATCAGTGGATATTACATTAATAAAATGCTCACAAACTAAACGAAAATACAGTTGAAACATTAATACAACTGTATAAAGAAATATTTTCGTAATATGGTAAAAATGCTGTAGTAAAGCTACAAATACTATTTCCAAACTATACTGTGGATATTCATAAAATGACACTTAAGTTATCAGTACACAAGGTTGGCCATAAATCAGCAAGGGATAAAACTACCCATTAGGGAAATTGATTGATAACAAAGATATCCATTACCTTCAAAATGGTTTCCTACTAAGTAAACAAACTAAAATGAACTGGCAATCCATCACAAAACCATTTATGAAACTCTTATGCGAGGAAGGAGAATACTTAGTTTTCCTTGACTTCCCTAAGGCATCTGATACAGTAAACTGCAGAATTCCAATGAAAACAAAATAATCATATCAAAAGAGAAAGATGGATCAAGGAAGTTCTCAGACACAGCTAATTGAAAACAGATTCAAAATCATCCATATCTGATTAAGATGTGTCTTGCATCAAAGTGAAAAGTACTTGTGTCATCATTGTTCAAAAGAAGGGTATTTGATATCATATATACTGTAAACGTAAAATAGGGAAGAAAGCCTTAAACAGGAAATATAACTTAGATAGGCAAAATATTTAAACTTAAAATAGGAAAATAAATCAGTCAAATATGACATACAAAAGTGAAGGTATAAGTATCTATGAGAGGAAACGACAATGATAAGAAAGGTAAATACATATCAAAATGCCAACAGCATCTGGTGTTCCCAGGCGGTCACCCATCCAAGTCCTAACCAGACACAACGCTGCTTAATTTCGCTGATCGGACGAAAAACGGTGTTTTCAACGTGGTGGCCGTTGACAATCATATTGCACAAACATCTGTTTATCTTTCAATCAGCTTACAGTAACAGAAAGAATATTAATCAAAGTCTTTTTGACAATGAGAGTTGCCTCTATCAATACATCATATGAAAATGTATGTCATTATACAAACAAGTTCCAGTAAACCATATAGAAACACGACAATGAAAGACTGATCTGAGTCCTACAACTCATGAGGTATTCATCACACTTAGTGATGTTCAAAAACCAATTACTGCCAATCATACTATAAAAGAACCTACAACCTTTAAGGTTGAAATAAATGAAAACATACATATGACGATATTGGATGCCGTTAGTGGATTATGGCATTTCCAAAATATGTAGAAATGGTTTTAACAATGTCACTCTATGTATAAATCGGATCCAGGTCTTTGTAGGCCATTAGTTTAGAAAAAGAAATACTTACAATACTTAAAAATGCAGCATTTATGCAGAAACACAGGATATGGAAAACAAATTTGGTTAAAAATGATTGTAAAAAGAAGATAGAAACATTAAGAGGTATAAGTACAAAACAAAAATAAAGAAACGCTGAAAATGAAAAAGAAAATAAATTGCAGGCGAAAAGGGAATAAAAGATAAGAAAGTGATACAAAGCAGCGTCCAGAATTGAAAAGTATAATTATAGTCTATGAATAAAACAGATTATATTTTATCTGAGATTTGACAATGTAAAGTACGAAGATACTATCAGTGGATATTACATTAATGAAATGCTCACAAACTCAACGAAAATACAGTTGAAACATTAATACAACTGTATGAAGAAATATTCTCGTAATATGGTAAAAATGCTGTAGTAAAGCTACAAATACTATTTCCAAACTATACTGTGGATATTCATAAAATGACACTTAAGTTATCAGTACACAAGGTTGGCCATAAATCAACAAGGGATAAAACTACCCATCAGTGAAACTGATTGATAACAAAGATATCCATTACCATCAAAATGGTTTCCTACTAAGTAAACAAAATAAAATGAACTGGCAATCCATCACAAAACCATTTATGAAACTCTGATGCGAGGAAGGATAATACATAGTTTTCCTTGACTTCCCTAAGGCATCTGATACAGTAAACTGCAGAATTCCAATGAAAACAAAATAATCATATCGAAAGAGAAAGATGGATCAAGGAAGTTCTCAGACACAGCTAATTGAAAACAGATTCAAAATCATCCATATCTGATTAAGATGTGTCTTGCATCAAAGTGAAAAGTACTTGTGTCATCATTGTTCAAAAGAAGGGTATTTGATATCATATATACTGTAAACGTAAAATAGGGAAGAAAGCCTTAAACAGGAAATATAACAGATAGGCAAAATATTTAAACTTAAAATAGGAAAATAAATCAGTCAAATATGACATACAAAAGTGAAGGTATAAGTATCTATGAGAGGAAACGACAATGAAAAGAAAGGTAAATACATATCAAAATGCCAACAGCATCTGGTGTTCCCAGGCGGTCACCCATCCAAGTACTAACCAGACCCAACGCTGCTTAACTTCGCTGATCGGACGAGAAGCGGTGTTTTCAACGTGGTGTGGCCGTTGACAATAATATTGCACAAACATCTCCTATTTATCTTGCAATCAGCTTACCGTAACAGAAGATTATTAAGTAAAGTCTTATTGACAATGAGAGTTGCCTCAATCAATACATCATATGAAAATGTATGTCATTATACAACCATGTTCCAGTAAACCATATATAAACACGACAATGAAAGACTGATCTGAGTCCTACAACTCATGAGGTATTCATTACACATGGTGATGTTCAAAAACCAATTTCTGCCAATCATATTATAAAAGAACCTACAACCTTTAAGGTGGAAATAAATGAAAACATACATATGGCACTATTGGAAGCCGTTGGTGGATTATGGCATTTTCAAAATATGTAAAAATGGTTTTAACAATGTCAAACTATGTATAAATCGGAAACAGGTCTTTGTAGGCCATTAATGTACAAAAAGAAATACTTATATTACTTAAAAATGTAGCATTTATGCAGTAACACAGGATATGGAAATCAAATTTGATTAAAAACGATTGTAAAAAGAAGATAGAAACATTAATAGGTAAAAGTACTGAACAAAAACAAAGAAACGTAGATAATGAAAAAGAAGATGGCTTGCAGGAGAAGATGGAATAAAAGATAAGAAAGTGATACAAAGCAGCGTCCAGAAATGAAAAGTATATTTATTATCTATTAATAAAACAGAATATATATTATCTGAGATTTGACAATCTAAAGTACGAAGATACTATCTGTGGATCTTACATTAATAAAATGCTCACAAACTAAACAAATATCAAATTAAAACATTAAGACAACTGCATGAAGAAATATTCTCGTAATATGGTAAAAATGCTGTACTAAAGATACAAATACTATTTCCAAACTATACTCTGGATATTCATAAAATGACACTTAAGATATCAGTACACAAGGTTGGCCATAAATCAACAAGGGATAAAACTAACAATTAGGGAACTTGATTGATAACAAAGATATCCATTACCATCAAAATGGCTTCCTACTAAGTAAACAAACTAAAATGAACTGGCAATCCATCACAAAACCATTTATGAAACTCTGATGCGAGGAAGGAGAATACTTAGTTTTCATTGACTTCCCTAAGGCATCTGGTACAGTAAACTGCAGAATTTCAATGAATTCCAATGAAAACAAAATAATCATATCAAAAGAGAAAGATGGATCAAGGAAGTTCTAAGACACAGTTAATTGAAAACAGATTCAAAATCATCCATATCTGATTAAGATGTGTCTTGCATCAAATGGAAAAGTACTTATGTTATCATTATTCAAAATAACGATATTTAATATCATATAAAATGTAGACGTAAAATAGGGAAGAAAGCCTTAAACGGGAAATAAAACATAGATAGGCAAAATATTTAAACTAAAAGAGGAAAATCAATCAGTCAAATATGACATACAAAGTGAAGGTATAAGTATCTATGAGAGACATACGACAATGAAAAGAAAGGTAAATACATATCAAAATGCCAACAGCATCTGGTGTTCCCAGGCGGTCACCCATCCAAGTACTAACCAGACACAACGCTGCTTAACTTCGCTGATCGGACGAAAACGGTGTTTTCAACGTGGTGGCCGTTGACAATAATATTGCACAAACATCTCTATTTATCTTTCAATCAGCTTACAGTAACAGAAAGAATATTAATCAAAGTCTTATTGACAATGAGAGTTGCCTCAATCAATACATCATATGAAAATGTATGTCATTATACAACCAAGTTCCAGTAAACCATATAGAAACACGACAATGAAAGACTGATCTGAGTCCTACAACTCATGAGGTATTCATCACACTTCGGTGATGTTCAAAAACCAATTACTGCCAATCATACTATAAAAGAACCTACAACCTTTAAGGTTGAAATAAATGAAAACATACATATGACGATATTGGATGCCGTTAGTGGATTATGGCATTTCCAAAATATGTAGAAATGGTTTTAACAATGTCACTCTATGTATAAATCGGATCCAGGTCTTTGTAGGCCATTAGTTTAGAAAAAGAAATACTTACATTACTTAAAAATGCAGCATTTATGCAGAAACACAGGATATGGAAAACAAATTTGGTTAAAAATGATTGTAAAAAGAAGATAGAAACATTAAGAGGTATAAGTACAAAACAAAAATAAAGAAACGCTGAAAATGAAAAAGAAAATAAATTGCAGGCGAAAAGGGAATAAAAGATAAGAAAGTGATACAAAGCAGCGTCCAGAATTGAAAAGTATAATTATAGTCTATGAATAAAACAGATTATATTTTATCTGAGATTTGACAATGTAAAGTACGAAGATACTATCAGTGGATATTACATTAATGAAATGCTCACAAACTCAACGAAAATACAGTTGAAACATTAATACAACTGTATGAAGAAATATTCTCGTAATATGGTAAAAATGCTGTAGTAAAGCTACAAATACTATTTCCAAACTATACTGTGGATATTCATAAAATGACACTTAAGTTATCAGTACACAAGGTTGGCCATAAATCAACAAGGGATAAAACTACCCATCAGTGAAACTGATTGATAACAAAGATATCCATTACCATCAAAATGGTTTCCTACTAAGTAAACAAAATAAAATGAACTGGCAATCCATCACAAAACCATTTATGAAACTCTGATGCGAGGAAGGATAATACATAGTTTTCCTTGACTTCCCTAAGGCATCTGATACAGTAAACTGCAGAATTCCAATGAAAACAAAATAATCATATCGAAAGAGAAAGATGGATCAAGGAAGTTTTCAGACACAGATAATTGAAAACAGATTCAAAATCATCCATATTTGATTAAAATGTGTCTTGCATCAAATGGAAAAGTACTTGTGTCAACATTATTCAAAATAAGGGTATTTAATATCATATATACTGTAAACGTAAAAAGGGAAGAAAGCTTTAAACAGGAAATATAACATAGATAGGCAAAATATTTAAACTTAAAATAGGAAAATTAATCAGTCAAATATGATATACAAAGGTGAAGGTATCAGTATCTATGAGAACATACGGCAATGAAAAGAAAGGTAAATACATATCAAAATGCCAACAGCATTTGGTGTTCCCAGGCGGTCACCTATCCAAGTACTAACCAGACCCAACGCTGCTTAACTTCGCTGATCGGACGAGAAACGGTGTTTTCAACGTGGTGTGGCCGTTGACAATAATATTGCACAAACATCTCCTATTTATCTTGCAATCAGCTTACCGTAACAAAAAGATTATTAAGTAAAGTCTTATTGACAATGAGAGTTGCCTCAATCAATAAATCATATGAAAATGTATGGCATTATACAACCACGTTCCAGTAAAGCATATATAAACACGACAATGAAAGAGTGATCTGAGTCCTACAACACATGAGGTATTCATCACACACATTGATGTTCAAAAACCACTTACTGCCAATCATATCATAAAAGAACCTGCAACGTTTACGGTGGAAATAAATGAAAACATACATATGACACTATTGGAAGCCTTTAGTGGATTATGGTATTTCCAAAATATGTAAAAATGGTTTTAACAATGTCACTCTATGTATAAATCGGATCCACGTCTTTGTAGGCCATTGGTATAGAGAAAGAAATACTTACATTACTCAAAAATGTAGCATTTATGCAGAAACACAGGATATGGAAAATAAATTTGGTTTAAAACTATTGTAAAAAGAAGATAGAAACATTAAAAAGTAAAAGTAAAAAACAAAAATAAAGAAACGCTGAAAATGAAAAAGAAAATGACTTGCAGGAGAAGAGGGGATAAAAGATAAGAAAGTGATACAAAGCAGCGTGCAGAATTGAAAGGTATACTTATAATTTACGAATCAAACAGATTATATTTTATCTGAGATTTGAAAATCTAAAGTACGAAGATACTATCAGTGGATATTATATTAATAAAATGCTCACAAACTAAACGAAAATACAGTTGAAACATTAATACAACTGTATAAAGAAATATTCTCGTAATATGTTAAAAATGCTGTAGTAAAGCTACAAATACTATTTCCAAACTATACTGTGGATATTCATAAAATGACACTTAAGTTATCAGTACACAAGGTTGGCCATAAATCAACAAGAGATAAAACTACCCATTAGGGATATTGATTGATAACAAAGATATCCATTACCATCAAAATGGTTTCCTACTAAGTAAGCAAACTAAAATGTACTGGCAATCCATCACAAAACCATTTATGAAACTCTGATGCGAGGAAGGAGAATACTTAGTTTTCCTTGACTTCCCTTAGGCATCTGATACAGTAAACTGCAGAATTTACGAATAAAACAGATTATATTTTATATGAGATTTGACCATCTAAAGTACGAAGATACTATCAGTGGATATTACATTAATAAAATGCTCACAAACTAAACGAAAATACAGTTGAAACATTGATACAACTGTATGAAGAAATATTCTCGTAATATGGTAAAAATGCTGTAGTAAAGCTACAAATACTATTTCCAAACTGTACTGTGGATATTCATAAAATGACACTTAAGTCATCAATACACAAGGTTGGCCATAAATCAGCAAGGGATAAAACTACCCATTAGGGAAAGTGATTGATAAGAAAGATATCCATTACCTTCAAAATGGTTTCCTACTAAGTAAACAAACTAAAATGAACTGGCAATCCATCACAAAACCATTTATGAAACTCTTATGTGAGGAAGGAGAATACTTAGTTTTCCTTGAATTCCCTAAGGCATCTGATACAGTAAACTGCAGAATTCCAATGAAAACAAAATAATCATATCAAAGGAGAAAGATGGATCAATTAAGTTCTCAGACACAGATAATTGAAAACAGATTCAAAATCATCCATATCTGATTAAGATGTGTCTTGCATCAAATTGAAAAGTACTTGTGTCATCATTGTTCAAAATAAGGGTATTTAATATCATATATACTGTAAACGTAAAATAGGGAAGAGAGCCTTAAACAGGAAATATAACATAGGCAAAATATTTAAACTTAAAATAGGAAAATAAATCAGTCAA
Organism: Panulirus ornatus; assembly: GCF_036320965.1. Lineage (NCBI taxonomy): Eukaryota > Metazoa > Arthropoda > Malacostraca > Decapoda > Palinuridae > Panulirus > Panulirus ornatus. The sequence continues at coordinate 16,134,340 of NC_092270.1, forward strand.
ATATGACATACAAAGGTGAAGGTATAAGTATCTATGAGAGCATACGACAATGAAAAGAAAGGTAAATACATATCAAAATACCAACAGCATCTGGTGTTCCCAGGCGGTCACCCATCCAAGTACTAACCAGACACAACGCTGCTTAATTTCGCTGATCGGACGAGAAACGGTGTTTTCAACTTGGTGGCCGTTGACAATAATATTGCACAAACATCTGTTTATCTTTCAATCAGCTTACAGTAACAGAAAGAATATTAATCAAAGTCTTATTGACAATGAGAGTTGCCTCAATCAATACATCATATGAAAATGTATGTCATTATACAACCAAGTTCCAGTAAACCATATAGAAACACGACAATGAAAGACTGATCTGAGTCCTACAACTCATGAGGTATTCATCGCACTCGGTCATGTTCAAAAACCAATTACTGCCATTCATACTATAAAAGAACTTACAACCTTTAAGGTTGAAATAAATGAAAACGTACATATGACGATATTCGATGCCGTTAGTGGATTATGGCATTTCCAAAATATGTAGAAATGGTTTTAACAATGTCACTCTATGTATAAATCGGATCCAGGTCTTTGTAGGCCATTAGTTTAGAAAAAGAAATACTTACATTACTGAAAAATGTAGCATTTATGCAGAAACACAGGATATGGAAAACAAATTTGGTTAAAAACTATTGTAAAAAGAAGATAGAAACATTAAGAGGTACAAGTACAAAACAAAAATAAAGAAACGCTGAAAATGAAAAAGAAAATAAATTGCAGGCGAAAAGGGAATAAAAGATAAGAAAGTGATACAAATCAGCGTCCAGAATTGAAAAGTTTAATTATAATCTATGAATAAAACAGATTATATTTTATCTAAGATTTGACAATGTAAAGTACGAAGATACTATCAGTGGATATTACATTAATGAAATGCTCACAATCTCAACGAAAATACAGTTGAAACATTGATACAACTGTATGAAGAAATATTCTCGTAATATGGTAAAAATGCTGTAGTAAAGCTACAAATACTATTTCCAAACTATACTGTGGATATTCATAAAATGACACTTAAGTTATCAGTACACAAGGTTGGCCATAAATCAACAAGGGATAAAACTACACATCAGTGAAAGTGATTGATAACAAAGATATCCATTACCATCAAAATGGTTTCCTATTAAGTAAACAAACTAAAATGAACTGGCAATCCATCACAAAACCATTTATGAAACTCTGATGCGAGGAAGGAGAATACATAGTTTTCCTTGACTTCCCTAAGGCATCTGATACAGTAAACTGCAGAATTCCAATGAAAACAAAATAATCATATCAAAAGAGAAAGATGGATCAAGGAAGTTCTCAGACACAGATAATTGAAAACAGATTCAAAATCATCCATATCTGATTAAAATGTGTCCTGCATCAAATGGAAAAGTACTTGTGTCATCATTATTCAAAATAAGGGTATTTAATATCATATATACTGTAAACGTAAAATAGGGAAGAAAGCCTTAAACAGGAAATATAACATACGTAGGCAAAATATTTAAACTTAAAATAGGAAAATTAATCAGTCAAATATGATATACAAAGGTGAAGGTATCAGTATCTGTGAGAACATACGACAATGAAAAGAAAGGTAAATACATATCAAAATGCCAAAAGCATCTGGTGTTCCCAGGCCGTCACCCATCCTAGTACTAACCAGACCCAACACTGCTTAACTTCGCTGATCGGACGAGAAACGGTGTTTTCAGCGTGGTGGCCGTTGACAATAATATTGCACAAACATCTCCTATTTATCTTGCAATCAGCTTACCATAACAGAAAGATTATTAAGTAAAGTCTTATTGACAATGAGAGTTGCCTCAATCAATAAATCATATGAAAATGTATGTCATTATACAACCAAGTTCCAGTAAACCATATATAAACACGACAATGAAAGATTGATCTGAGTCCTACATCTCATTCATCACACACGGTGATGTTCAAAAACCACTTTCTGCAAATCATATTATAAAAGAACCTACAACGTTTACGGTGGAAATAAATGAAAACATACATATGACACTATTGGAAGCCGTTAGTGGATTATGGCATTTCCAAAATATGTAAAAATGGTTTTAACAATGTCACTCTATGTATAAATCGGATCCACGTCTTTGTAGGCCATTAGTATAGAGAAAGAAATACTTATATTACTTAAAAATGTAGCATTTATGCAGAAACACAGGATATGGAAAACAATTTTGGTTAAAAACGATTGTAAAAAGAAGATAGACACATTAAGAAGTAAAAGTAAAAAACAAAAATAAAGAAACGCTGAAAATGAAAAAGAAAATGACTTGCAGGAAAAGAGGGAATAAAAGATAAGAAAGTGATACAAAGCAGCGTCCAGAATTGAAAAGTATACTTATAATTTATTAATAAAACAGATAATATTTTATCTGAGATTTGAAAATCTAAAGTACGAAGATACTATCAGTGGATCTTACATTAATAAAAGCTTACAAACTAAACGAAAATACTGTTAAAACATTAAGACAACTGTATGAAGAAATATTCTCGTAATATGGTAAAAATGCTGTAGTAAAGCTACAAATACTATTTCCAAACTATACTGTGGATATTCATGAAATGACACTTAAGTTATCAGTACACAAGGTTGGCCATAAATCAACAATCGATAAAACTACCCATTAGGGAACTTGATTGATAACAAAGATATCCATTACCATCAAAATGGTTTCCTACAAAACAAACAAACTAAAATGAAATGCAATCCATTACAAAACCTTTCATGAAACTCGGATGCGAGGAAGGAGAATACTTGGTTTTCCTTGACTTCCCTAAGGTATCTGATACAGTAAACTGCAGAATTCCAATGAAAACAAAATAATCATATCAAAAGAGAAAGATGGATCAAGGAAGTTCTCAGACACTGTTAATTGAAAACATATGCAAAATCATCCATATCTGATTAAGATGTGTCTTGCATCAAATTGAAAAGTACTTGTGTCATCATTATTCAAAATAAGGGCATTTAATATCATATATACTGTAAACGTAAAATAAGGAAGAAAGCCTTAAACAGGAAATATAACATAGATAGGCAAAATATTTAAACTTAAAATAGGAAAATAAATCAGTCAAATATGACATACAAAGGTGAAGGTATAAGTATCTATGAGAACATACGACAATGAAAAGAAAGGTAAATACATATCAAAATGCCAACAGCATCTGGTGTTCCCAGGCGGTCACCCATCCAAGTACTAACCAGACACAACGCTGCTTAACTTCGCTGATCGGACGAGAAGCGGTGTTTTCAACGTGGTGGCCGTTGACAATAATATTGCACAAACATCTGTTTATCTTTCAATCAGCTTACAGTAACAGAAAGAATATTAATCAAAGTCTTATTGACAATGAGAGTTGCCTCAATCAATACATCATATGAAAATGTATGTCATTATACAACCAAGTTCCAGTAAACCATATAGAAACACGACAATGAAAGACTGATCTGAGTCCTACAACTCATGAGGTATTCATCACACTCGGTGATGTTCAAAAACCAATTACTGCCAATCATACTATAAAAGAAGTTACAACCTTTAAGGTTGAAATAAATGAAAACATACATATGACGATATTGGATGCCGTTAGTGGATTATGGCATTTCCAAAATATGTAGAAATGGTTTTAACAATGTCACTCTATGTATAAATCGGATCCAGGTATTTGTAGGCCATTAGTTTAGAAAAAGAAATACTTACATTACTTAAAAATGTAGCATTTATGCAGAAACACAGGATATGTAAAACAAATTTTGTTAAAAACGATTATAAAAAGAAGATAGAAACATTAAGAGGTACAAGTACAAAACAAAAATAAAGAAACGCTGACAATGAAAAAGAAAATGAATTGTAGGCGGAAAGGGAATAAAAGATAAGAAAGTGATACAAAGCAGCGTCCAGAATTGAAAAGTATAATCATAATCTATGAATAAAACAGATTATATTTTATCTGAGATTTGACAATGTAAAGTACGAAGATACTATCAGTGGATATTACATTAATGAAATGCTCACAAACTCAACGAAAATACAGTTGAAACATTAATACAACTGTACGAAGAAATATTCTCGTAATATGGTAAAAATGCTGTAGTAAAGGTACAAATACTATTTCCAAACTATACTGTGGATATTCATAAAATGACACTTAAGTTATCAGTACACAAGGTTGGCCATAAATCAACAAGGGATAAAACTACACATCAGTGAAAGTGATTGATAACAAAGATATCCATTACCATCAAAATAGTTTCCTACTAAGTAAACAAACTAAAATGAACTGGCAATCCATCACAAAACCATTTATGAAACTCTGATGCGAGGAAGGAGAATACTTAGTTTTCCTTGACTTCCCTAAGGCATCTGATACAGTAAACTGCAAAATTCCAATGAAAACAAAAAAATCATATCAAAAGAGAAAGATGGATCAAGGAAGTTCTCAGACGCAGATATTTGAAAACAGATTCAAAATCATCCATATCTGATTAAAATGTGTCTTGCATCAAATGGAAAAGTACTTGTGTCATCATTATTCAAAATAAAGGTATTTAATATCATATATACTGTAAAAGTAAAATAGGGAAGAAAGCCTTAAACAGGAAATATAACATAGATAGGCAAAATATTTAAACTTAAAATAGGAAAATTAATCAGTCAAATATGATATACAAAGGTGAAGGTATCAGTATCTGTGAGAACATACGACAATGAAAAGAAAGGTAAATACATATCAAAATGCCAAAAGCATCTGGTGTTCCCAGGCGGTCACCCATCCAAGTACTAACCAGACCCAACGCTGCTTAACTTCGCTGATCGGACGAGAAGCGGTGTTTTCAACGTGGTGTGGCCGTTGACAATAATATTGCACAAACATCTCCTATTTATCTTGCAATCAGCTTACCGTAACAAAGATTATTAAGTAAAGTCTTATTGACAATGAGAGTTGCCTCAATCAATACATCATATGAAAATGTATGTCATTATACAACCAAGTTCCAGTAAACCATATATAAACACGACAATGAAAGACTGATCTGAGTCCTACAACTCATGAGGTATTCATCACACACGGTGATGTTCAAAAACCACTTTCTGCAAATCATATTATAAAAGAACCTACAACGTTTACGGTGGAAATAAATGAAAACATACATATGACACTATTGGAAGCCGTTAGTGGATTATGGCATTTCCAAAATATGTAAAAATGGTTTTAACAATGTCACTCTATGTATAAATCGGATCCACGTCTTTGAAGGCCATTAGTATAGAGAAGAAAATACTTATATTACTTAAAAATGTAGCATTTATGCAGAAACACAGGATATGGAAAACAAATTTGGTTAAAAACTATTGTAAAAAGAAAATAGACACATTAAGAGGTAAAAGTAAAAAACAAAAATAAAGAAACGCTGAAAATGAAAAAGAAAATGACTTGCAGGAGAAGAGGGGATAAAAGATAAGAAAGTGATACAAAGCAGCGTGCAGAATTGAAAGGTATACTTATAATTTACGAATCAAACAGATTATATTTTATCTGAGATTTGACAATCTAAAGTACGAAGATACTATCAGTGGATATTACATTAATAAAATGCTCACAAACTAAACGAAAATACAGGGAAAACATTAATACAACTGTATAAAGAAATATTCTCGTACTATGGTAAAAATGCTGTAGTAAAGCTACAAATTCTATTTCCAAACTATACTGTGGATATTCATAAAATGACACTTAAGTTATCAGTACACAAGGTTGGCCATAAATCAACAAGGGATAAAACTACCCATTAGGGAACTTGATTGATAACAAAGATATCCATTACCATCAAAATGGTTTCCTACAAAGCAAACAAACTAAAATGAACTGCAATCCATCACAAAACCTTTCATGAAACTCTGATGCAAGGCATCTGATACAGTAAACTGCAGAATTCCAATGAAAACAAAATAATCATATCAAAAGAGAAAGATGGATCAAGGAAGTTCTCAGACACAGCTAATTGAAAACAGATTCAAAATCATCCATATCTGATTAAGATGTGTCCTAGCATCAAATGGAAAAGTACTTGTGTCATCATTATTCAAAATAACGATATTTAATATCATATATAATGTAAACGTAAAATAGGGAAGAAAGCCTTAAACAGGAAATAAAACATAGATAGGCAAAATATTTAAACTTAAAATAGGAAAATTAATCAGTCAAATATGATATACAAAGGTGAAGGTATCAGTATCTATAAAAACATACGACAATGAAAAGAAAGGTAATTATATATCAAAATGCCAACAGCATCTGGTGTTCCCAGGCGGTCACCCATCCAAGTACTAACCAGACCCAACGCTGCTTAACTTCGCTGATCGGACGAGAAGCGGTGTTTTCAACGTGGTGTGGCCGTTGACAATAATATTGCACAAACATCTCCTATTTATCTTGCAATCAGCTTACCGTAACAAAGATTATTAAGTAAAGTCTTATTGACAATGAGAGTTGCCTCAATCAATACACCATATGAAAATGTATGTCATTATACAACCATGTTCCAGTAAACCATATATAAACACGACAATGAAAGACTGATCTGAGTCCTACAACTCATGAGGTATTCATTACACATGGTGATGTTCAAAAACCAATTTCTGCCAATCATATTATAAAAGAACCTACAACCTTTAAGGTGGAAATAAATGAAAACATACATATGGCACTATTGGAAGCCGTTGGTGGATTATGGCATTTTCAAAATATGTAAAAATGGTTTTAACAACGTCAAACTATATATAAATCGGAAACAGGTCTTTGTAGGCCATTAATGTACAAAAAGAAATACTTATATTACTTAAAAATGTAGCATTTATGCAGTAACACAGGATATGGAAATCAAATTTGATTAAAAACGATTGTAAAAAGAAGATAGAAACATTAATAGGTAAAAGTACTGAAAAAAAAAGGAGATAATGAAAAACAAGATGGCTTGCAGGAGAAGATGGAATAAAAGATAAGAAAGTGATACAAAGCAGCGTCCAGAAATGAAAAGTACATTTATTATTTATTAATAAAACAGAATATATATTATCTGAGATTTGACAATCTAAAGGACGAAGATACTATCTGTGGATCTTACATTAATAAAATGCTCACAAACTAAACAAATATCAAATTAAAGCATTAAGACAACTGCATGAAGAAATATTCTCGTAATATGGTAAAAATGCTGTACTAAAGATACAAATACTATTTCCAAACTATACTGTGGATATTCATAAAATGACACTTAAGATATCAGTACACAAGGTTGGCTATAAATCAACAAGGGATAAAACTAACAATTAGGGAACTTGATTGATAACAAAGATATCCATTACCATCAAAATGGCTTCCTACTAAGTAAACAAACTAAAATGAACTGGCAATCCATCACAAAACCATTTATGAAACTCTGATGCGAGGAAGGAGAATACTTAGTTTTCAATGACTTTCCTAAGGCATCTGGTACAGTAAACTGCAGAATTTCAGTGAATTCCAATGAAAACAAAATAATCATATCAAAAGAGAAAGATGGATCAAGGAAGTTCTAAGACACAGTTAATTGAAAACAGATTCAAAATCATCCATATCTGATTAAGATGTGTCTTGCATCAAATGGAAAAGTACTTATGTTATCATTATTCAAAATAACGATATTTAATATCATATAAAATGTAGACGTAAAATAGGGAAGAAAGCCTTAAACGGGAAATAAAACATAGATAGGCAAAATATTTAAACTAAAAGAGGAAAATCAATCAGTCAAATATAATATACAAAGGTGAAGGTATCAGTATCTATAAGAACATACGACAATGAAAAGAAAGGTAATTATATATCAAAATGCCAACAGCATCTGGTGTTCCCAGGCGGTCACCCATCCAAGTACTAACCAGACCCAACGCTGCTTAACTTCGCTGATCGGACGAGAAGCGGTGTTTTCAACGTGGTGTGGCCGTTGACAATAATATTGCACAAACATCTATTTATCTTGCAATCAGCTTACCGTAACAGAAAGATTATTAAGTAAAATCTTATTGACAATGAGAGTTGCCTCAATCAATACATCATATGAAAATGTATGTCATTATACAACCATGTTCCAGTAAACCATATATAAACACGACAATGAAAGACTGATCTGAGTCCTACAACTCATGAGGTATTCATCACACACGGTGATGTTCAAAAACCAATTACTGCCAATCATATTATAAAAGAACCTACAACCTTTAAGGTGGAAATAAATGAAAACATACATATGACACTATTGGAAGCCGTTAGTGGATTATGGCATTTCCAAAATATGTAAAAATGGTTTTAACAATGTAACTCTATGTATAAATCGGAGCCAGGTCTTTGTAGGCCATTAATTTAGAAAAAGAAATACTTATATTACTTAAAAATGTAGCATTTATGCAGAAACACAGGATATGGAAAACAAATTTGGTTAAAAACGATTGTAAAAAGAAGATAGAAACATTAAGAGGTAAAAGTACAAAAGAAAAATAAAGAAACGCTGAAAATGAAAAAGAAAATGACTTGCAGGAGAAGAGGGAATAAAAGATAAGAAAGTGATACAAAGCAGCGTCCAGAATTGAAAAGTATACTTATAATTTATTAATAAAACAGAATATATTTATCTGAGATTTGACAATCTAAAGTACGAAGATACTATCAGTGGATCTTACATTAATAAAATGCTTACAAACTAAACGAAAATACAGTTAAAACATTAAGACAACTGTATGAAGAAATATTCTCGTAATATCTTAAAAATGCTGTACTTACACTACAAATACTATTTCCAAACTATACTGTGGATATTCATAAAATGACACAAGATATCATTACACAATTTTGGCTATAAATGAACAAGGGATAAAACTAACCATTAGGGAACTTGATTGATAACAAAGATATCCATTACCATCAAAATGGTTTACTACTAAGTAAACAAACTAAAATGAACTGGCAATCCATCACAAAACCATTTATGAGACTCTGATGCGAGGAAGGAGAATACTTAGCTTTCGTTGACTTCCCTAAGGCATCTGGTACAGTAAACTGCAGAATTCCAATGAGAAGAAAATAATCATATCAAAAGAGAAAGATGGATCAAGGAAGTTCTAAGACACAGCTAATTGAAAACAGATTCAAAATCATCCATATCTGATTAAGATGTGTCTTACATGAAATGGAAAAGTACTTGTGTCATCATTATTCAAAATAACGATATTTAATATCATATATAATGTAAACGTAAAATAGGGAAGAAAGCCCTTAAACAGGAAATAAAACATAGATAGGCAAAATATCTAAACTAAAAGAGGTGAATTGATCAGTCAAATATGATGTACAAAGGTGAAGGTATCAGTATCTATAAGAACATACGACAATGAAAAGAAAGGTAGTTATATATCAAAATGCCAACAGCTTCTGGTGTTCCCAGGCGGTCACCCATCCAAGTACTAACCAGACTCAACGCTTCTTAACTTCGCTGATTGGACGAGAAGCGGTGTTTTCAACGTGGTGTGGCCGTTGACAGTAATTCTGCACAAACATCTATTTATCTTGCAATCAACTTACCGTAACAAAAAGATTATTAAGTAAAGTCTTATTGACAATGAGAGTTGCCTCAATCAATACAACATATGAAAATGTATGTCATTATACAACCATGTTCCAGTAAACCATATATAAACACGACAATGAAAGACTGATATGAGTCCTACAACTCATGAGGTATTCATCACACACGGTGATGTTCCAAAACCAATTAATGCCAATCATATTATAAAAGAAACTACAACCTTTAAGGTGGAAATAAATGAAAACATACTGATGACACTATTGGAAGCCGTTAGTGGATTATGGCATTTCCAAAATATGTAAAAATGGTATTAACAATGTCACCCTATGTATAAATCGGAAACAGGCCTTTGTAGGCCATTAATGTTGAAAAAGAAATACTTATATTACTTAAAAATGTAGCATTTATGCAGTAACACAGGCTATGGAAATCAAATTTGATTAAAAACGATTGTAAAAAGAAGATAGAAACATTAATAGGTAAAAGTACTGAACAAAAACAAAGAAACGTAGAAAACGAAAAACAAGATGGCTTGCAGGAGAAGATGGAGTAAAAGATAAGAAAGTGATACAAAGCAGCGTCCAGAAAGTATATTTATCATTTATTAATAAAAAAGAATATATATTATCTGAGATTTGACAATCAAAAGTGCGAGGATACTATGTGTGGATCTTACATTAATAAAATGCTCATAAACTAAACAAAAATATTCAGTTAAAACATTTAGACAACTGTATGAAGAAATATTCTCGTACTATGGTAAAAATGCTGTACTAAAGCTACAAATACTATTTCCAAACTATACTGTGGATATTCATAAAATGACACTTACGATATCAGTACACAAGGTTTGCTATAAATCAACAAGGGATAAAACTAACCATTAGGGAAATTGATTAATAACAAAGATATCCATTACCATCAAAATGGCTTCCTACTAAGTAAACAAACTAAAATGAACTGGCAATCCATCACAAAACTATTTATGAAATTCTTATGCAAGGAAGGAGAATTCTTAGTTTTCCTTGACCTTTCTAAGACATCTGGTACAGTAAACTGCAGAATTTTAATGAATTCCAATGAAAACAAAATAATCATATTAAAAGAGAAAGATGGATCAAGAAAGACAAGAAAGACAACGCTAATTGAAAACAGATTCAAAATCATCCATATCTGATTAAGATGTGTCTTGCATCAAATGGAAAAGTACTTATGTTATCATTATTCAAAATAACGATATTTAATATCATATATAATGTAAACGTAAAATAGGGAAGAAAGCCTTAAACAGGAAATAAAACATAGATAGGCAAAATATTTAAATTAAAAGAGGAAAATTAATCAGTCAAATATGATATACAAAGGTGAAGGTATCAGTATCTATAAGAACATACGACAATGAAAAGAAAGGTAATTATATATCAAAATGCCAACAGCATCTGGTGTTCCCAGGCGGTCACCCATCCAAGTACTAACCAGACCCAACGCTGCTTAACTTCGCTGATCGGACGAGAAGCGGTGTTTTCAACGTGGTGTGGCCGTTGACAATAATATTGCACAAACATCTCCTATTTATCTTTCAATCAGCTTACAGTAACAGAAAGAATATTAATTAAAGTCTTATTGACAATGAGAGTTGCCTCAATCAATACATCATATGAAAATGTATGTCATTATACAACCAAGTTCCAGTAAACCATATATAAACACGACAATGAAAGACTGATCTGAGTCCTACAACTCATGAGGTATTCATCACACACGGTGATGTTCAAAAACCAATTACTGCCAATCATATTATAAAAGAACCTACAACCTTTAAGGTGGAAATAAATGAAAACATACATATGACACTATTGGAAGCCGTTAGTGGATTATGGCATTTCCAAAATATGTAAAAATGGTTTTAACAATGTCACTCTATGTATAAATCGGAACCAGGTCTTTGTAGGCCATTAATGTAGAAAAAGAAATACTTATATTACTTAAAAATGTAGCATTTATGCAGTAACACAGGATATGGAAAACAAATTTGATTAAAAACGATTGTAAAAAGAAGATAGAAACATTAAAAGGTAAAAGTACTGAACAAAAACAAAGAAACGCTGAAAATGAGAAAGAAGATGGCTTGCAGGAGAAGATGGAATAAAAGATAAGAAAGTGATACAAAGCAGCGTCCAGAAATGAAAAGTATATTTATTATTTATTAATAAAACAGCATATATATTTTCTGAGATTTGACAATCTAAAGTACGAAGATACTATCAGTGGATCTTACATTAATAAAATACTCACAAACTAAACAAATATTCAGTTAAAACATTAAGACAACTGTATGAAGAAATATTCTCGTAATATGGTAAAAATGCTGTACTAAAGCTACAAATACTATTTCGAAACGATACTGTGGATATTCATAAAATGACACTTAAGATATCAGTACACAAGGTTGGCTATAAATCAACAAGGGATAAAACTACCCATTAGGGAACTTGATTGATAACAAAGATATCCATTACCATCAAAATAGTTTCCTACTAAGTAAACAAACTAAAATGAACTGGCAATCTATCACAAAACTATTATTGAAACTCCGATGCGAGGAAGGAGAATACTTAGTTTTCCTTGACCTCTCTAAGGCATCTGGTACAGTAAACTTCAGAATTTCAATGAATTCCAATGAAAACAAAATAATCATATCAAAAGAGAAAGATGGATCAAGAAAGTTCTAAGACAAAGCTAATTGAAAACAGATTCAAAATCATCCATATCTGATTAAGATGTGTCTTGCATCAAATGGAAAAGTACTTATGTTATCATTATTCAAAATAACGATATTTAATATCATATAAAATGTAGACGCAAATAGGGAAGAAAGCCTTAAACGGGAAATAAAACATAGATAGGCAAAATACTTAAACTAAAAGAGGAAAATCAATCAGTCAAATATAATATACAAAGGTGAAGGTATCAGTATCTATAAGAACATACGACAATGAAAAGAAAGGTAATTATATATCAAAATGCCAACAGCATCTGGTGTTCCCAGGCGGTCACCCATCCAAGTACTAACCAGACCCAACGCTGCTTAACTTCGCTGATTGGACGAGAAGCGGTGTTTTCAACGTGGTGTGGCCGTTGGCGATAAAATTGCACAAACATCTCCTATTTATCTTGCAATCAGCTTACAGGAACAGAAAGAATATTAATTTTAAAGTCTTATTGACAATGAGAGTTGCCTCAATAGATACATCATATGAAAATGTATGTCATTATACAACCAAGTTCCAGTAAACCATATATAAACACGACAATGAAAGACTGATCTGAGTCTACAACTCATGAGGTATTCATCACACACGGTGATGTTCAAAAACCAATTACTGCCAATCATATTATAAAAGAACCTACAACCTTTAAGGTGGAAATAAATGAAAACATACATATGACACTATTGGAAGCCGTTAGTGGATTATGGCATTTCCAAAATATGTAAAAATGGTTTTAACAATGTCACTCTATGTATAAATCGGAACCAGGTCTTTGTAGGCCATTAATTTAGAAAAAGAAATACTTATATTACTTAAAAATGTAGCATTTATGCAGTAACACAGGATATGGAAAACAAATTTGGTTAAAAACGATTGTAAAAAGAAGATAGAAACATTAAGAGGTAAAAGTACAAAACAAAAATAAAGAAACGCTGAAAATGAAAAAGAAAATGACTTGCAGGAGAAGAGGAATAAAAGATAAGAAAGTGATACAAAGCAGCGTCCAGAATTGAAAAGTATGCTTATAATTTATGAATAAAACAGATTATATTTTCTGAGATTTGACAATCTAAAGTACGAAGATACTATCAGTGGATCTTACATTAATAAAATGCTCACAAACTAAACGAAAATACAGTTAAAACATTAAGACAACTGTATGAAGAAATATTCTCGTAATATGGTAAAAATGCTGTAGTAAAGCTACAAATACTATTTCCAAACTATACTGTGGATATTCATAAAATGACACTTAAGTTATCAGTACACAAGGTTGGCCATAAATCAACAAGGGATAAAACTACCCATTAGGGAACTTGATTGATAACAAAGATATCCATTACCATCAAAATGGTTTCCTACTAAGTAAACAAACTAAAATGAACTGGCAATCCATCACAAAACCATTTATGAAACTCTGATGCGAGGAAGGAGAATACTTAGTTTTCCTTGACTTCCCTAAGGTATCCGCTACAGTAAACTGCAGAATTCCAATGAGAACAAAATAATCATATCAAAAAAGAAAGATGGATCAAGGAAGTTCTAAGACAAAGCTAATTGAAAACAGATTCAAAATCATCCATATCTGATTAAGATGTGTCTTGCATCAAATGGAAAAGTACTTGTGTCATCATTATTCAAAATACCGGTATTCAATATCATATATACGGTAAACGTAAAATAGGGATGAAAGCCTGAAACAGGAAATAAAACATAGATAGACAAAATATTTAAACTTAAAATAGGAAAATTAATCAGTCAAATATGATATACAAAGGTGAAGGTATCAGTATCTATAAAAACATACGACAATGAAAAGAAAGGTAATTATATATCAAAATGCCAACAGCATCTAGTGTTCCCAGGCGGTCACCCATCCAAGTACTAACCACATCCAACGCTGTTTAACTTCGCTGATCGGACGAGAAGCGGTGCTTTCAACGTGGTGTGGCCCTTGACAATAATATTGCACAAACATCTCCTATCTATCTTGCAATCAGCTTACCGTAACAGAAAGATTATTAAGTAAAGTCTTATTGACAATGAGAGTTGCCTCAATCAATACATCATATGAAAATATATGTCATTATTCAACCAAGTTCCAGTAAACCATATATAAACACGACAATGAAAGACTGATCTGAGTCCTACAACTCATGAGGTATTCATCACACACGGTGATGTTCAAAAACCAATTACTGCCAATAATACTTTAAAATAACCTACAACCTTTAAGGTGGAAATAAATGAAAACATACATATGACACTATTGGAAGCCGTTTGTGGATTATGGCATTTCCAAAATATGTAAAAATGGTTTTAACAATGTCACTCTATGTATAAATCGGAACCAGGTCTTTGTAGGCCATTAATGTAGAAAAAGAAATACTTATATTACTTGGAAATGTAGCATTTATGCAGTAACACAGGATATGGAAACAAATTTGATTAAAAAACGATTGTAAAAAGAAGATAAAAACATTAAAAGATAAAAGTACTGAACAAAAACAAAGAAACGCTGAAAATGAGAAAGAAGATGACTTGCAGGAGAAGATAGAATAAAAGATAAGAAAGTGATACAAAGCAGCGTCCAGAAATGAAAAGTATATTTATTATTTATTGATAATACAGCATATATATTTTATGAGATTTGACAATGTAAAGTACGAAGATATCATCAGTGGATCTTACATTAATAAAATACTCACAAACTAAAAGAATATTCAGTTAAAACATTAATACAACTGTATGAAGAAATATTCTCGTAATATGTTAAAAATGTTGTACTAAAGTTGCAAATACTATTTCCAAACGATACTGTGGATATTCATAAAATGACACTTATGATATCAGTACACAAGGTTGGCTATAAATCAACAAGGGATAAAACTACCCATTAGGGAACTTGATTAATAACAAAGATATCCATTACCATCAAAATGGCTTCCTACTAAGTAAACAAACTAAAATGAACTGGCAATCCATCACAAAACTATTTATGAAACTCTGATGCGAGGAAGGAGAATACTTAGTTTTCCTTGACCTCTCTAAGGCATCTGGTACAGTAAACTGCAGAATTTCAATGAATTCCAATGAAAACAGAATAATCATATCAAAAGAGAAAGATGGATCAAGAAAGTTCTAAGACAAAGGTAATTGAAAACAGATTCAAAATCATCCATATCTCATGAAGATGTGTCTTGCATCAAATGGAAAAGTACTTATGATATCATTATTCAAAATAACGACATTTAATATCATATATAATGTAAACGTAAAATAGGGAAGAAAGCCTTTAACAGGAAAAGAAACATAGATAGGAAAAATATTTAAATTAAAAGAGGAAAATTAATCAGTCAAATATGATATACAAAGGTGAAGGTATCAGTATCTATAAGAACATACGACAATGAAAAGAAAGGTAATTATATATCAAAATGCCAACAGCATCTGGTGTTCCCAGGCGGTCACAAATCCATGTACTAACCACACCAAACGCTGCTTAACTTCGCTGATCGGACGAGAAGCGGTGTTTTCAACGTGGTGTGGCCGTTGACAATAATGTTGCATAAACATCTTCCATTTTTCTTTCAATCGGCTTACAAGAACAGAAAGAATATTAATTAAAGTCTTATTGACAAAGAGAGTTGCCTCAATCAATACATCATATGAAAATGTGTGTCACTATACAACCAAGTTCCAGTAAACCATATATAAACACTACAATGAAAGACTGATCTGAGTCCGACAACTCATGAGGTATTCATCACACACGGTGATGTTCAAAAACCAATTACTGCCAATCATTTTATAAAAGAACCTACAACCTTTAAGGTGGAAATAAATGAAAACATACTTATGACACTATTGGAAGCCGTTAGTGGATTATGGCATTTCCAAAATATGTAAAAATGGTTTTAACAATGTCACTCTATGTATAAATCGGAACCAGTTCTTTGTAGGCCATTAATGTAGAGAAAGAAATACTTGTATTACTTAAAAATGTAGCATTTATGCAGAAACACAGGATATGGTAAATAAATTTGGTTAAAAACGATTGTAAAAAGAAGATAGAAACATTAAGAGGTAAAAGTACAAAACAAAAATAAAAAAACGCTGAAAATAAAAAAGAAAATGACTTGCAGGAGAAGAGGGAATAAAAGATAAGAAAGTGATACAAAACAGCGTCGAGAATTGAAAAGTATACTCATAATTTATTAATAAAACAGACTATATTTTATCTGAGATTTGACAATCTAAAGTATGAAGATACTATCAGTGGATATTACATTAATAAAATGCTTAGAAACTAAACGAAAATACAGTTGAAACATTAAGACAAGTGTATGAAGAAATATTCAAGTAATACGGTAAAAATGCTGTAGTAAAGCTACAAATACTATTTCCAAACTATACTGTGGATATTCATAAAATGAAACTGAAGTTATCAGTACACAAGGTTGGCCATAAATCAACAAGGGATAAAACTACCCATTAGGGAACTTGATTGATAACAAAGATATCCATTACCATCAAAATGGCTTCCTACAAAGCAAACAAACTAAAATGAACTGCAATCCATCACAAAACCTTTCATGAAACTCTGATGCGAGGAAGGAGAATACTTGGTTTTCCTTGACTTCCCCAAGGCATCTGATACAGTAAACTGCAGAATTCCAATGAAAACAAAATAATCATATCAAAAGAGAAAGATGGATGAAGGAAGTTCTCAGACACAGCTAATTGAAAACAGATTCAAAATCATCCATATCTGATTAAGATGTGTCCTACATCAAATGGAAAAGTACTTGTGTCATCATTATTGAAAATAACGATATTTAATATTATATATAATGTAAACGTAAAATAGAGAAGAAAGCCTTAAACAGGAAATAAAACATAGATAGGCAAAATATTTAAACATAAAATAGGAAAATTAATCAGTCAAATATGATATACAAAGGTGAAGGTATCAGTATCTATAAAAACATACGACAATGAAAAGAAAGGTAATTATATATCAAAATGCCAACAGCATCTGGTGTTCCCAGGCGGTCACCCATCCAAGTACTAACCAGACCCAACGCTGCTTAACTTCGCTGATCGGACGAGAAGCGGTGTTTTCAACGTGGTGTGGCCGTTGACAATAATACTGCACAAACATCTCCTATTTATCTTGCAATCAGCTTACTGTAACAAAGATTATTAAGTAAAGTCTTATTGACAATGAGAGTTGCCTCAATCAATACACCATATGAAAATGTATATCATTATACAACCAAGTTCCAGTAAACCATATATAAACACGACAATGAAAGACTGATCTGAGTCCTACAACTCATGAGGTATTCATCACACACGGTGATGTTCAAAAACCAATTACTGCCAATCATATAAAATAACCTACAACCTTTAAGGTTGAAATAAATGAAAACTTACATATTACACTATTGGATGCCGTTGGTGGATTATGGCATTTCCAAAATATGTAAAAATGGTTTTAACCATGTCACTCTATGTATAAATCGGAACTAGGTCTTTCTAGGCCATTAATTTAGAAAAAGAAATACTTATATTACTTAAAAATGTAGCGTTTATGCAGAAACACTGGATATGGAAAACAAATTTGGTTAAAAACGATTGTAAAAAGAAGATAGAAACATTTAGATGTTAAAGTACAAAACAAAAATAAAGAAACGCTGAAAATGAAAAAGAAAATGACTTGCAGGAGAAGAGGGAATAAAAGATAAGAAAGTGACAATCTAAAGTACGAAGATACTATCAGTGGATCTTACATTAATAAAATGCTCACAAACTAAACGAAAATACATTTAAATCATTAAGACAACTGTATGATGAAATATTCTCTTAATATGGTAAAAATGGTGTACTAAAGCTACAAATACTATTTCCAAACTATACTGTGAATATTCATAAAATGGCACTTACGATATCAGTACACAAGGTTGGCTATAAATCAACAAGGGATAAAACTAATCATTAGGGAACTTGATGAATAACAAAGATTTCCAATACCATCAAAATGGTTTCCTACTAAGTAAACAAACTAAAATGAAATGGCAATCTATCACAAAACCATTTATGAAACTCTGATGGGAGAAAGGAGAATACTTAGTTTTCCTTGACTTCCCTAAGGCATCTGATACAGTAAACTGCAGAATTCCAATGAAAACAAAATAATCATATCAAAAGAGAAAGATGGATCAAGAAAGTTCTCATACACAGCTAATTAAAAAGAGATTCAAAATCATCCATATCTGATTAAGATGTGTCTTGCATCAAATGGAAAAGTACTTGTGTCATCATTATTCAAAATAACGATATTTAATATCATATATAATGTAAACGTAAAATAGGGAAGAAAGCTTTAAACACGATATAAAACATAGATAGGCAAAATATCTAAAGTAAAAGAGGAAAATTAATCAGTCAAATATGATATACAAAGGTGAAGGTATCAGTATCTATAAGAACATACGACAATGAAAAGAAAGGTAATTTTATATCAAAATGCCAACAGCATCTGGTCTTCCCAGGCGGTAACCCATCCAAGTACTAACCAGACCCAACGCAACATAACTTCGCTGATCGGACGAGAAGTTTTGTTTTCATCGTGGTGTGGCCGTTAACAATAACATTGCAGAAACATCTCCTATTTATCTTGCAATCAGCTTACCGTAATAGATAGATTATTAAGTAAAATCTTATTGACAATGAGATTTGCCTCAATCAATATATCATATGATAATGTATGTCATTATACAACCATGTTCCAGCAAGCCATATGTAAACACGACAATGAAAGACTAATCTGAGTCCTACAACTCATGAGGTATTCATCACAGACGGTTATGTTCAAAAACCAATTAGTGCAATCATATTATAAAACAACCTACAACCTTTAAGGTGGAAATAAATGAAAACATACATATGACACTATTGGAAGCCGTTAGTGGATTATGGCATTTCCAAAATATGTAAAAATGGTTTTAACAATGTCACTCTATGTATAAATCGGAACCAGGTCTTTGTAGGCCATTAATTTAGAAAAAGAAATACTTACATTACTTAAAAATGTAGCATTTATGCAGAAACACAGGATATGGAAAACAAATTTCGTTAGAAACGATTGTAAAAGGAAGATAGAAACATTAAGAGGTAAAAGTACAAAACAAAAATAAAGAAACGCTGAAAATGAAAAAGAAAATGACTTGTTGGATATGAGGGAATAAAAGATAAGAAAGTGATACAAAGCAGCGTCCAGAATTGAAAAGTATACATATAATGTATTAATAAAACAGATTATATTTCATCTGAGATTTGACAATCTAAAGTACGAAGATACTATCAGTGGATCTTACATTAATAAAATGTTCACAAATTAAACGAAAATACTGTTAAAACATTCAGACAACCCTATGAAGAAATATTCAAGTAATATGGTAAAAATGCTGTAGTAAAGCTACAAATACTATTTCCAAACTATACTGTGGATATTCATAAAATGACATTTAAGTTATCAGTACACAAGGTTGGCCATAAATCAACAAGGGATAAAACTACCCATTAGGGAACTTGATAACTTGATAACAAAGATATCCATTACCATCAAAATGGTGTCCTACTAAGTAAACAAACTGAAATAAACTGGCAATCCATCACAAAACCATTTATGAAACTCTGATGCGAGGAAGGAGAATACTTAGTTTTCCTTGACTTCCCTAAGGCATCTGATACAGTAAACTGCAGAATTTCAATGAAAACAAAAGAATCATATCAAAAGAGAAAGATGGATCAAGGAAGTTCTAAGACACAGCTAATTGAAAACAGATTCAAAATCATCCATATCTGATTAAGATGTGTCTTACATCAAATGGAAAAGTACTTGTGTCATCATTATTCAAAATAACGATATTTGATATCATATATAATGTAAACGTGAAATAGGGAAGAAAGCCTTAAACAGGAAATAAAACATAGATAGGCAAATTATCTAAACTAAAAGAGGAAAATTAATCAGTCAAATATGATATACAAAGGTGAAGGTATCAGTATCTAATAAAAACATAGGACAGTGAAAAGAAAGGTAATTATATATCAAAATGCCAACTGTATCTGGTGTACCCAGGCGGTCACCCATCCAAGTACTAACCACACCCAACGCTGCTTAACTTCGCTGATCGAACGAGAAGCGGTGTTTTTAACGTGGTGTGGCCATTGACCACACTACTGCACAAACATCTCCTATTTATATTGCAATCAGTTTACCGTATTAGATTATTAAGTAAAATCTTATTGACAATGAGAGTTGCCTCAATCAATACATCATATGAAAATGTATGTCATTTATACAACCAAGTTCCAGTAAACCATATATTAACACGACAATAAAAGACTGATCTGAGTCCTACAACTCATGAGGTATTCATTACACATGGTGATGTTCAAAAACCAATTACTGCCAATCATATTATAAAAGAATCTACAACCTTTAAGGTGGAAATGAATGAAAACAAAGACATCACACCGTTGGAAGCCATTAGTGGATTATGGCACTTGAGCTTACATTTCCAAAATATTATATCAAAAATGGTTTTAACAATGTCACTCTATGTATAACTTGGAACCTGGTGTCTGTAGGCCACAAACAGAAACGAAAATGACCGACTTACATTGCTAAAATACAGTACTATAGAGGGAAAATGGCAGGATATGGAAAACATTTTTTGGTGAGGACAAAATGACAAAACAAGAAATAAAACCAATAAGTATGAAAAGGATAGAGAAAGTAAAACAAAGTGAAGAAATGCTGACAGTTACACACGGGAATCACTTGCAAGAGAGCAGGGCATAAATGGTAAGCAACTGATACAAAGCAGCGTGCAGAATGGTAAACGATATTTATCATTTATCAATAAAGCAAAGTATATAGTATCTCGCATTTGACCATTTAAAGTAAGAATATAGTATCAGAGGATCTTACATTACCAGAATGCTTACTGACTAAACGAATATTCAGTAAAAACATTAAGACAACTGTATGAAGAAATATTCTCTTAGTATGGTAAAAAATGCTGTACTAAAGCTACAAATACTATTTCCAAACTATACTGTGGATATTCATAAAATGACACTTAAGATATCAGTACACAAGGTTGGCTATAAATCAACAAAGGATAAAACTAACCATTAGGGAACTTGATTGATAACAAAGATATCCATTACCATCAAAATGGTTTCCTACCAAGTAAACGAACTAAAAGTAAATTCCTAGTCAATAACAAAGTCATTTATGAAACTCTGATGCAAGGAAGGAAAATACTTAGTCTTCCTTGACTTCCCTAAGGCATCCGATACAGTAAACTGCAAAACTCCAATGAAAACAAAATAATCATATCAAAACAGATTGATGGATCAAGGAAATTCTAAGACAGAGCTAATTGAAAATTGATTCAAAATCATCCAAGTCTGATTAAGATGTGTCCTACATCAAATGGAAAAGTACTTGTGTCATCATTATTCAAAATAACGATATTTGATATCAAATATAATGTAAACGTAAAACAGGGAAGAAAACCTTAAACAGGAAATGAAACTGAAATAGGCAAAATCTTGAAACTAAAAAAGTAAAATTAATCCGTCATATATCATACAAAAATGAAGTTGACAGTACCTATAAAAATATATGAAAATCGAAAAGAAGGATAATTATATATCAAAATGCCAACAGCATCTGGTGTTCCCAGTCGGTCACCATCCAAGTACTAACCACACCCAACGCTGCTTAACTTTGCTGATCGGACGAAAAGTGGTGTTTTGAACGTGGTGTGACCGTAGACAACAATATTGCACAAACATCTCCTATTTATCTGGCAATCAGCTTACAGTAACAGAAAAACTATTAAGTAAAGTCTTCTTGACAATGAGACTTGCCTCAATCAATACATCATATGAAAATGTATGTCATTTATACAACCAAGTTCCAGTAAACCATATATTAACACGACAATGAAAGACTGATCTGAGTCCTACAACTCATGAGGTATTCATCACACACGGTGATGTTCAAAAACCAATTACTGCCAATCATATTATAAAAGAACCTACAACCTTTAAGGTGGAAATGAATGAAAACAAAGACCTCACACTGTTGAAGCCATTTGTGGATTATGGCACCTGAGCTTACACTTCCAAAATATTATATCAAAAATGGTTTTAACAATGTCACTCTATGTATAACTTGGAACCTGGTGTCTGTAGGCCAGAAACAGAAACGAAAATGAACGACTTACATTACTAAGATACAGTACTATAGTGGGAAAATTACAGGATATGGAAAACATTTTTTGGTGAGGACAAAATGACAAAACTAGAATTAATACCAATAAGTATGAAAAGGATAGAGAAAGTAAAACAAAGTGAAGAAATGCTGACAGTTACACACGGGAATCACTTGCAAGAGAGCGGGGTATAAATGGTAGGCAACTGATACAAAGCAGCGTGCAGAATGGAAAACGATATTTATCATTTATCAATAAAACAAAGTATATAGTATCTACAATTTGACCATTTAAATTAGGAATATAGTATCAAGAGGATCTTACATTACCAGAATGTTTTCTGACTAAACGAATATTCAGTAAAAACATTAAGACAACTGTATGAAGAAATATTCTCTTAATATGGTAAAAATACTATACTAAAGTTAAAAATACTATTTCCAAACTATACTATGGATATTCATAAAATGACACTTAAGATATCAGTACACAAGGTTGGCTATAAATCACCAAGGGATAAAACTAACCATTAGGGAACTCGATTGATAAAAAAGATATCCATTACCATCAAAATGGTTTCCTACTAAGAAAACAAACTAAAAGTAAATTGCTAGTCCATAACAAAGTCATTTATGAAACTCTGATGCAAGGAAGGAGAATATTTAGTTTTTCTTCACTTCCCTAAGGCATCTGATACAGTAAACTTCACAATTCCAATCAAAACAAAATAATTATATCAAAAGATATAGATGAATGAAGGAAGGTCTAAGAAAGAGGTAATCAAAAATTGATTCAAAATCATCCATATATGATTAAGATGTGTCTTGCATCAAATGGAAAAGTACTTGTTTCATCATTATTGAAAATAACGATATTTGATATCATATAAAATGTAAACGTAAAATAGGGAAGAAAACCTTATCAAACAGGAAATAAAACATAAATAGGGAAAATCTTTAAACTAAAAGAGGAAAATTAATCAGTCAAATATCATATACAAAATTGAAGTTGTCAATATCTGTAAAAATATATGAAAATCGAAAAGAATGGTAATTATATATCAAAATGCCAACAGCATCTGGTGTTCCAGGCGGTCACCCATCCAAGTGCTAACCACACCCAACGCTGCTTAACTTCGCTGATCGGCCGAGAACGGTGTTTTCAACGTGGTGTGGCCGTTGACAGCAACACTGCACAAACATCTATTCATCTTGCAATCAGATTACATTAACAGAAAAACTATTAAGTAAAGTCTTCTTGACAATGAGAGTTGCCTCAATCAATACATCATATGAAAATGTATGTCATTTATACAACCAAGTTCCAGTAAACCATATATTGACACGACAATGAAAGACTGATCTGAGTCCTACAACTCATGAGGCATTCATCAGACACGGTGATGTTCAAAAACCAATTACTGCCAATCATATTATAAAAGAACCTACAACCTTTAAGGTGGAAATGAATGAAAGCAAACATATCACACTATTGGAAGCCGTTAGTGCATTAAGGCACTTGAGTTTACACTTCTAAAATATTATATCAAAAATTGTTTTAACAATGTCACTCTATGTATAAATTGGAACATGGGGTCTGTAGTCCATAAACAGAAACGAAAAGAAAGGACTTACATTACTTAAAAGTGTAGTATAAAGGCAAAAATACAAGAGAAGGAAAACGAGTTTCATGCCTCAGAATTGTCAATAGAAGATGGGATAAGCAATAAAAAAGAAAAGAAGTAAAATAAAGAAATGGCAATGAAGAATGGGAATTACTTGTAAGAAAAGAGGGAGTGAATGATAACCACGTTATACAAAACAGCTTGCAGAATGAAAAAGGATGTTTATCATTTATCAATAAGACAGAGTATATATTATCTGCGATTTGACTTTTTAAAGTAGGAACATAGTATCAGAGGATCTTACATTAGCAGAATGCTTACTGACTAAACGAATATTCAGTAAAAACGTTAAGACAACTGTATGAAGAAATATTCTCTTAATATGGTAAAAATGCTGTACTAAAGCTACAGATCCTATTTCCAAATTATACTGTGGATATTCATAAAATGACACAAGATATCAGTACACAAGGTTGGTTATAAATCAACAAGGGATAAAACTAACCACTAGCGAACTTGATTGATAAAAAAGATATCCATTACCATCAAAATGGTTTCCTAATAAGTAAAGAAACTAAAAGTAAATTGCTAGTCCATAACAAAGTCATTTATGAAACTCTGATGCAAGGAAGGAAAATACTTAGTTTTCCTTGACTTTCCTAAGACATCTGATACAGTAAACTGCAAAATTCCAATGAAAACAAAATAATCATGTCAAAAGAGATAGATGGATGAAGGAAGTTCTAAGAGAGAACTAATTGAAAATAGATTCAAAATCATCCATATCTGATTTAGACGTGTCTTGCATCACATGGAAATGTAATTATGTCATCATTATTGAAAATAACGATATTTGATATCATATAAAATGTAAACGTAAAATAGGGAAGAAACCCTTAAACAGGAAATAAACATAAATAGGCAAAATCTTTAAACTAAAAGAGGAAAATTAATCAGTCAAATATCATATACAAAAATGTAGTTGTCAATATTTGTAAAATTATATGAAAATCGAAAAGAAGGGTAATTATATATGAAAATGCCAACAGCATCTGGTGTTCCCAGGCGGTCACCCATCCAAGTACTAACCACAACCAACAATCTCCTATTTATCTTTCAATCAGCTGACAGTAACAGAAAAACTATTAAGTAAAGTCTTCTTGACAATGAGAGTTGCCTCAATCAATACGTCATATGAAAATGTATGTCATTTATACAACGAAGTTCCAGTAAACCATATATTAACACGACAATAATGAAAGACTGATCTGAGTCCTACAACTCATGAGGTATTCATCACACACGGTGATGTTCAAAAACCAATTACTGCCAATCATATTATAAAAGAACCTACAACCTTTAAGGTCGAAATGAATGAAAACAAACATATCACACTATTGGAAGCCGTTAGTGGATTAAGGCACTTGAGCTTACACTTCCAAAATATTATATCAGAAATGGTTTTAGCAATGTCACTCTATGTATAAATTGGAACCTGGTGTCTGTAGGCCATAAAGAGACACGAAAAGAAAGGACTTGCATTGCTGAAAAGTGTAGTATAAAGGCAAAAATACAATATAAGGAAAACGAGTTTGATGACTTAAGATTGTCTAAAGAAGATGTGATAAGCTTTAAGAAAGAAACGGATAGAAAAAGTAGAATAAAGAAATGACAATGAAGAAAGGCAATTACTTGTAAGAAAAGATAGAATAAATGATAACCACGTTATACAAAACAGCGTACAGAATGAAAAAGGATGTTTATCATTAATTGATAAGACAGAGTATATATCATCTGCGATTTGACCATTTAAAGTAAGAATATAGCATAACTGGATCTTACATTAGCAGAATGCTTACTGACTAAACGAATATTCAGTAAAGACATTAAAACAACTGTATGAAGAAATATTCTCTTAATGTGGTAAAAATGCTGTACTAAAGCTACAAATACTATTTCCAAACTATTCTGTGGATATTCATAAAATGAAACTTAAGATATCAGTACACAAGGTTGGCTATAAATCAACAAGGGATAAAACTAAGAATTAGGAAACTTGATTAATAACAAAGATATCCATTATCATCAAAATGGTTTCCGACTAAGTAAACAAACTAAAATGAACTGGCAATCCATCACAAAACCATTTATGAAACTCTGATGCAAGGAAGGAAAATATTTAGTTTTTCTTCACTTCCCTAAGGCATCTGATACAGTAAACTGCAAAATTCCAATCAAAACAAAATAATCATATCGAAAGAGATAGATGGATCAAGGAAGTTCTAAGATAGAGCTAATTGAAAACAGATTCAAAATCATCCATATCTGATTAAGATGTGTCTTGCATCAAATGGAAAAGTACTTGTGTCATCATTATTCAAAATAACGATATTTGATATCATATATAATGGCTAATCCACTAACGGCTACAGTTGCACTTCTCAGCACATTAACATCCAAAAGTCTCTCTTTCGCGCGCCTATCAATTAACACGTAATCCAATAACGCTTTCTGGCCATCTCTCCTACTTACATACGTATACTTATGTATATCTCTCTTTTTAAACAAGGTATTCCTAATCACCAGTCCTTTTGCAGCACATAAATCTACAAGCTCTTCACTATTTCCATTTACAACACTGAACACCCCATATATACCAACTATTCTTTCGACTGCCACATTACTCACCTTTGCATTCAAATCATACACCACTATAACCCAGTCTCGTGCATCAAAACTACTAACACACTCATTCAGCTGCTCCCAAAACACTTGCCTCTCATGATCTTTCTTCTCATGCCCAGATGCATATGCACCAATAATCACACATCTCTCTCCATCCACTTTCAATTTTACCCATACCAATCTAGAGTTTACTTTCTTGCACTGTATCATATACTCCCACCACTCTTGTTTTACGAGTAGTGTTACTCCTTCCCTTGATCTCTTCCTCTCACTAATACCTGACTTTTCTCCCAAGACATTCCCAATCCACTCTTCCCTTTTACCCTTGAGATTCGTTTCACATAGAGCAAAAACGCGAAGGTTCCTTTCCTCAAACATACTACCTTTCTCTCCTTTTTTCTCATCTTGGTTGCATCCACGCACATTTAGACACCCCAATCTGAGCCTTCGAGGAGGATGAGCACTCCCTCCGTGACTCCTTCCTCTGTTTCCCCGTTTAGAAAGTTAAAATACAAGGAGGGGAGTGTTTCTAATCCCCCGCTCTCGTCCCCTTTAGTCGCCTTCTACGACACGTGAGGAATGCGTGGGAAGTGTTCTTTCTTTCCTATCGCCAGGGATAAATATAGATAGATAGATATATACTTATTATAGTTAGCCGCTGTCTCCTGGGTTAGCGAGGTAGCGCACGATAAACAGACCCAACCCACCCACATACGCATATATATACATAAACGCCCCCACACACGTACATATACACATCTATACATTTCAACGTGTACATACATATATATACACAGACATATACATATACATGTACATGCATGTACTTATTCATACTTACTGATTTCATCCATTCTCATCGTCACCTCGCCACACATGAAATAGTAACCCCCTATCCCCATGCGCGCGAGGTAGTGTTAGGAAAAGACAAAAAAGGCCACATTCGTTCACACTCAGTCTCTAGCTGTCATGTGTAATGCACCGAAACCACAGCTCCCTTTCCACATCTAGGCCCTACAAAACTTTCCATGGTTTACCCCAGACTCTTCACACGCCATGGTTTAATCCATTGACCGGACGTCGACCCCGGTATACAACATCGTTCCAATTCACCCTATTCCTTGCACTCCTTTCACCATCCTGTATGTACAGGCCCTGATCACTCAAAATCTTTTTCACTCCATCCTTCCACATCAAACTGGTCTCCCACTTCTCCTCGTTCCCTCCACCTCTGACACATATATCCTCTTTTTCAATCTTTCCTCACTTACTTTCTCCATGTGTCTAAACCATTGCAACACACCCTCTTCTGCTCTCACAGCCACACTCGTTTTATTACCACACATCTCTCTTACCCTTTCATTACTTACTCGATCAAAACACCTCACACCACATATTGTCCTCAAATATTTCATTTCCAACATATCCACCCATCTCTGCACAACCCATGCCTTGCAACCATATAACATTGTTGGAACCACTATTCCTTCAAACATACCCCTCTTTGCTCTCCGAGATAACGTTTTCGTCTTCCACCCATTCTTCAACGCTCCCAGAACCTTCGCCCCCTCCCCGACCCCGTGACTCACTTCCGCTTCAATGGTTTCATTCGCTGCTAAGTCTACTCCTAGATATCTAAAACATTTCACTTCCTCCAGTTTTTCTCCATTCAAACTTACCTCACAATTGACTTGTCCCTCAACCCTACTCTACCTAATAACCTTATTCTTATACACATTTACTCTCAGCTTTCTTCTTTCACACACTTTACCAAACTCAGTCACCAACTTCCGGAGTTTCTCACCTGAATCAGCTGTATCATCATCGTTGGTAAATTGTATGGGAAGCGATTGATTGAGAGGGTGAAGAAGTGGTAGAGGATGTGTGTATCAGGTGTTTGCTTTGAAGAAACTGTGACTAATATTAGAGAGAAAAAGATTTACAGTAAGTGGTATGATGGAGATCATGGTGATGTCCTTGGAAGGAAGACATTATCTTCATAGTATATGGTGCGGGAGGAGAGCTGGTACAATCTACATGGAGGATTTTGTAATATGTGAATATGGCCAGTGTAGGAGTAGGCAGAGAGGAGGGTGAAAGGTTCCAGGTAAAGGTCGGTCTGCGGCAGGGGTGTGTGATGTCACCATGGCTGTTGGATTTGTTTATAGTTGTGAGGGAGGTCAATGCTAGGGTCTTAGACAGAAGGTCGACATGCAGTCTGGTCTGGGTTGGGTGGGCCTGGGAGGTGTGTCAGTTACTGCTACAATGAGACACAGAACCACACAGTGGCAGGGCTGAACAGCCAGAGGACATGATGATGTCTCTATAATATATATCTCAAACATCCAACTTTATGCAGATTATAATTCTAAAGTTACTTCGACTGATTCGTCCTTGTACGGAAGACCGACTTCTTATATGGGACGGTTGGCAGCATAACTACCACCTCCTCTACCACAGTGTTGGTTCTCTTTCTCCTACAACTTTTATATAACATCCTTATCTTCACAATATCCTTCCCTTATCTTTACAACCTCATCTTCACAATATCTTTGTTATCTTTACTTCATCTTTATAATATCCTTATATTCAGAATGCCTTTCCTTTATCTTTACGACAACCTTATCTTCATAACACGCATCCCTAATCTTTACAACTTCATCTTCACAACATCCATCCCTTATCTTTACAACCTCACTTCATAACATGCTTATACTCACAATGCATTTCCCTTACGTTACTGCAACCTTATCTTCATAACATCTTCTCTTCACAATGCCTTTCCCTTATCTACAGCCTCATCTTCATAACATCCTTATATTCACAATATCCATTCACTATCTTTACTGCAACCTCATCTTCACAACATCCTTATGTTCACAATGCCTCTCCCTTATCTTAATTACAACCTCATTTTCATAACATCCTTATGTTCACAATAATCTTCCATTATCTTTACTACAAACTCATCTCCATAACATCCTTACATTCACAATATCCTTCCCCAATCTTTACGACAAACCTCTTTTTCATAAAATCCTTATATTTACTATACCTTTCCCTTATCTTCACAATACCCTGAAATTCACAACAATTCGAAAGTGAGGATATGATGTCGTGAAAAATCCCAAGCGCACTATATATCTCTATGCATAAAGGACATTACTCATAATACACAGTAGCCAGTGTAACGTAAGCAGTTAAATACCCAAAAAGAAAGAAATGAAACAAGTTGTTCTGTTCATCATCTTCAGTACTGCCTTGTGGCTGTATTTCCGTCTGGCAGACAGACGTCATCATCAAGAACAAGTGGATCTCATGGAGCATCTAAGGAAGATTCACGCAGAAAAATACTACATGAGGACCATGGTGCAGAAGGTGCCCCTGCTGGGCAGTCTCTTCCCAGTTCCCACCTTGGTTTTCCGGGCTGACCTGGAGATCTTGACCTCCCCATGGAGCAGAGTGCCCTACATGGGGTCACTTTACACTTATCTCCTGAGGCGAGGTGAAGTGAGAGATCTCCGGCAGCAGCTGGGGGAGGAGACCAGCGGAGGAGGACGAGGTGAGTCTCCATCATGTGGGAGACCTGGTGTTTACTGGAGGATGGTCACCTTCCTGGTCATCTTCTCCCTCCCGTCCCTTGTGCTCAAATTGACCTTGGTCAAGGCTGACCTTGACGTCACTGCACGAGACATCTTTGACGTCACTGCAGGAGACATCCCTGAGGTCACTGCACGAGACATCCCTGACGTTACTGCACGAGACATCCCTGACTTCACTGCAGGAGATATCCCTGACGTCATTGAAGGAGACATCCCTGACGTCATTGCAGGAGATATCCCTGACATCACTGCAGGAGACATCCCTGACGTCACTGCAGGAGACATCCCTGACGTCACTGGAGGGGACATCCCTGTCATCGGTGGAGGGGATTTCCCTGACATCATCAAAAGCCTGCCAGACGACTACGTGATGCACTTTGCCAGGCCCTGGACGGCCATTAAGAACGTGGTCGAAATATTGTATTTACAAGTGCATGACGTGCCTCCAGACGGCCACTGCATGTTCCACTGCATGGCTCGCTCCATGCAGGCCCTCGACGGCATACGGGAAACGCATGTTTCTGTCCGACATAAGATTGTGGCAGACCTGTGCCTCAACCCCACTGGCCAGGGAGGCGTCCAATTTCAAGACGTGATCACCTCAATGGATTATTCCGGCGACATAGAGAGACCAGACGTGATGAGTGATTACACAGAGAGCCTACCTGTGGAAGAGAGGAGAGAACACAGGTGGCAAGACAATCTCGTGAGACTGTCTGGCAACGCCTTCGGAGATAATCTATCTCTCATATCTGCAGCACGTACCTTCTCTATAACCATCAACGTTCTGGCAGCAACTGACTTCCATATGAGCTACTACACCTTCGCTCAAACTGAAGGAACAAAGGCCATCTACCTGGCCCTCAGTGGCAACCACTACAAGTGGATGTCAATGAGGCGAGCAACTGGTCAAAAGTCTCGTGGCTGAAGGGGGGTGAGGAACGCACGTGCATCGTGTTATCTGTATCTGGAAACCTTTAATTGAACGGTGTATCTCTTGTTTTATCAAGTTGTGGCTACCGCCAACCATTCTATACCTGTATGTTGAAGTAGAAATAAACTTATAGAATCATCATACTTCTCTTGCATCATTGGTTTTTGCTACGATTTCCTAGTGATGTATTCTAATGTTTTGTTTTGTTTCGTCATTAAGATATTGTGTATCTTAATTCACTGATTTGTTGTTCACGATTTTAATCATGCACCATAACGTATTTGTTCATCTTACAACTTGTAGTTTTTGTGGTCAATACAATACCTATCTATCATTCTAACTATCTATCTGTGAGTCTATGTATCCATCTATCTATCTATCTATCTATCTATATCGGTATATATCAAAACACATGAGGCCACTTCATAACAGAACTGAATCCAGACTAAGGACACCCCAACCAGAATTACGCCTTGATCATCCCTCGTCTTCCAGTCAACTTAACCTATTGGGATAAAGGTGAGTGTTCAAACTACAGAGGCAGAGGTTTCTTGAGTACTCCTGGTAAGTTGTATGGGAGGGGATCGATTGAGAGGGTGAGTCATGTACAGAGCATCAGACTGAGGAGAAGCAGTGTGGTTTCAGAAGTGGTAGAGGATATGTGGATCAGGAGTTTGCTGATTTCTGATTACGGCACTTTACACTGAAACTCGGGTAATATCAACAAAAATAAATTTTTCGTTTAAATATATATTGAAACTAATTACATATATATATATATATATATATATATATATATATATATATATATATATATATATATATATATATATATATGTATATATATATATATATGTATACATATATATATATATATATATATATATATATATATATATATATATATATATATATATATATATATATATATATATATATATATATATATATATGTATATATATATATATATATATATATATATATATATATATATATATATATATATATACATATATATATATATATATATATATATATATATATATATATATATATATATATATATATATATATATATATATATATATATATATATATATATATATATATATATATATTCCTATGAGTCCACGGGGAAAATGAAACACGAAGAGTTCCCAAGTGCACTTTCGTGTAATAATCACATCATCAGGGGAGACACAGGAGAGGAATATAAAAGTCAGTTATATTTTTGCTGGGAAAAATGCAATTGAGTGGGAGATGTATAAAAGAAAGAGACAGGAGGTCAAGAGAAAGGTGCAAGAGGTGAAAAAGAGGGCAAATGAGAGTTGGGGTGAGAGAGTATCATTAAATTTTAGGGAGAATAAAAAGATGTTCTGGAAGGAGGTAAATAAAGTGCGTAAGACAAGGGAGCAAATGGGAACTTCAGTGAAGGGCGCAAATGGGGAGGTGATAACAAGTAGTGGTGATGTGAGAAGGAGATGGAGTGAGTATTTTGAAAGTTTGTTGAATGTGTTTGATGATAGAGTGGCAGATATAGGGTGTTTTGGTCGAGGTGGTGTGCAAAGTGAGAGGGTTAGGGAAAATGATTTGGTAAACAGAGAAGAGGTAGTAAAAGCTTTGCGGAAGATGAAAGCCGGCAAGGCAGCAGGTTTGGATGGTATTGCAGTGGAATTTATTAAAAAAGGGGGTGACTGTATTATTGACTGGTTGGTAAGGTTATTTAATGTATGTATGACTCATGGTGAGGTGTCTGAGGATTGGCGGAATGCGTGCATAGTGCCATTGTACAAAGGCAAAGGGGATAAGAGTGAGTGCTCAAATTACAGAGGTATAAGTTTGTTGAGTATTCCTGGTAAATTATATGGGAGGGTATTGATTGAGAGGGTGAAGGCATGGACAGAGCATCAGATTGGGGAAGAGCAGTGTGGTTTCAGAAGTGGTAGAGGATGTGTGGATCAGGTGTTTGCTTTGAAGAATGTATGTGAAAAATACTTAGAAAAGCAAATGGATTTGTATGTAGCATTTATGGATCTGGAGAAGGCATATGATAGAGTTGATAGAGATGCTCTGTGGAAGGTATTAAGAATATATGGTGTGGGAGGCAAGTTGTTAGAAGCAGTGAAAAGTTTTTATCGAGGATGTAAGGCATGTGTACGTGTAGGAAGAGAGGAAAGTGATTGGTTCTCAGTGAATGTAGGTTTGCGGCAGGGGTGTGTGATGTCTCCATGGTTGTTTAATTTGTTTATGGATGGGGTTGTTAGGGAGGTGAATGCAAGAGTTTTGGAAAGAGGGGCAAGTATGAAGTCTGTTGTGGATGAGAGAGCTTGGGAAGTGAGTCAGTTGTTGTTCGCTGATGATACAGCGCTGGTGGCTGATTCATGTGAGAAACTGCAGAAGCTGGTGACTGAGTTTGGTAAAGTGTGTGAAAGAAGAAAGTTAAGAGTAAATGTGAATAAGAGCAAGGTAATTAGGTACAGTAGCGTTGAGGGTCAAGTCAATTGGGAGGTAAGTTTGAATGGAGAAAAACTGGAGGAAGTAAAGTGTTTTAGATATCTGGGAGTGGATCTGGCAGCGGATGGAACCATGGAAGCGAAAGTGGATCATAGGGTGGGGGAGGGGGCGAAAATCCTGGGAGCCTTGAAGAATGTGTGGAAGTCGAGAACATTATCTCGGAAAGCAAAAATGGGTATGTTTGAAGGAATAGTGGTTCCGACAATGTTGTATGGTTGCGAGGCGTGGGCTATGAATAGAGTTGTGCGCAGGAGGATGGATGTGCTGGAAATGAGATGTTTGAGGACAATGTGTGGTGTGAGGTGGTTCGATCGAGTAAGTAACGTAAGGGTAAGAGAGATGTGTGGAAATAAAAAGAACGTGGTTGAGAGAGCAGAAGAGGGTGTTTTGAAATGGTTTGTGCACATGGAGAGAATGAGTGAGGAAAGATTGACCAAGAGGATATATGTGTCGGAGGTGGAGGGAACGAGGAGAAGAGGGAGACCAAATTGGAGGTGGAAAGATGGAGTGAAAAATATTTTGTGTGATCGGGTCCTGAACATGCAGGAGGGTGAAAGGAGGGCAAGGAATAGAGTGAATTGGATCGCTGTGGTATACCGGGGTTGACGTGCTGTCAGTGGATTGAATCAGGGCATGTGAAGCGTCTGGGGTAAACCATGGAAAGCTGTGTAGGTATGTATATTTGCGTGTGTGGACGTATGTATATACATGTGCATGGGGGTGGGTTGGGCCATTTCTTTCGTCTGTTTCCTTGCGCTACCTCGCAAACGCGGGAGACAGCGACAAAGCAAATATATATATATATATATATATATATATATATATATATATATATATATATATATATTCCTATGAGTCCACGAGCAAAATGTAGCACGAAAAGTTCCCAAGTGCACTTTCGTGTAATAATCACATCATCAGGGGATACACAAGAGAGAAATATAAGTCAGTTGATATACATCGAAAAGACGAAGCTAGGACGCCATTTGGTAATGTGATTGTCCAAAACATACAACGAGCGTTCATAAACTTATCGTTTTATAAATCTTATCAACAATAAAGTTATGTAATTTGTATAGACCATGACTAATATTAAGATTATAATTCCTTGTGTATTTAATAATAGAAGATTCAATGATATTTCTCTTTGTAATAGAGTTAGAGTTAATAACTGAGATGGTGTTACTCCAGTCAGTACAATGGTCATAGTTTTTAACATGATTAAACAAGGCATTTGATTCTTGTCTCGTTCTTATACTATATCTATGTTGCTTAAGTCTAACAGAAAGATCCTTACCAGTCTGACCAACATAAAATTTATCACATTTTCCGCAAGGCACTCTATAGATGCAACCAAGAGAATTTTCTGGTGAATTCCTGATTAAGATATTCTTTATAGTATTATTGTTGCTAAAGGCAACATTTACATTAAAGGATTTAAGCAACATGGGAAACTAAGTGAGATTATTATTAAAAGGTAGAACTAAAAGATTCTTGGTGTCAAGGGAGGTTTGTCCTCATCTCTATAAGATGATTTCTTTGCTAACTTAAGGGATTTATCAATGAAAGATCTAGGGTACTTTAACTTAGATCCAATAGAATATATCTTCTCACACTCATCATCAATAAACTCTGGACTGCAAATACGTAATGCCCTAAGGAACATAGATTGAAATGATGATAATCTAACTCTGTCATGTTGAGATGAGTAAAAATGGATATATGAGCATACATTGGTGGGTTTCCTGTATATGCTAAACTTAAACTTGTTTCCTTGTCTATGGATCATGCAATCTAAAAAAGGTAACATACCATTATTTTCATTTTCTACAGTAAATTTAATGGAAGGTCCTAAATTGTTAAGTAAGGGGAGAAATATTTGTAAATTTTCATTTGTTGGCCAAACACAAAGAACATCATCTACATACCTAAACCAAACTGCATTAGAAGGTAAGATATCCCTTAGTAATTTTGTTTCAAAAAATTCCATATAAAGATTACTTAGTACAGGTGAAAGAGGGTTACCCATTGCCATACCAAATTTTTGAGCATAATAATCACCATTAAATTGAAATACAGTCTTTTATACAAAATTTTATCAGTTCAATGAAATTAGACTTTGAAACAGGTAAATGAATATCATCCATGACATCAAATAAATATTCTAAAAAGTCATCAACTGGAACTTTAGTGAAAAGTGAGAAAACATCAAAGGTAACTAGTTTGAAATCAAAATCAACAATGATATTGTTTAGCTTGCTGACTAAATCTACATTGTTCATGATATGAGAATTTGATACCTTACCCACTAAAGGGCTTAATAAAGAAACTAACCATTTTGACAATTTATATGTGATGGAGCCTACTGAACTCACTATAGGACTTGCTGGAAAATTTTGTTTATGTGTTTTGATAAGTCCATACATATATGGCAATGAAGGGGACAAAGATGACAAACTTTTGATAAGGGAAATGTTACCTTTCATCAACAACTTTATATCTTTATTGAAGTGAGAATCAACTGCTTCTAAGGGATTTTTACTAAGTTTAGAATATGTTGTGTTATCATTTAGAAGATCATTCATTTTAGATAAATAGTTACTTTTGTCTAAAATCACAACAGTAATGCGATTATTACACGAAAGTGCACTTGGGAACTTTTCGTGTTTCATTTTCCTCGTGGACTCATAGGAATATCTTGATCACGCGCAAAATTGTGATCCTTTCCAACATATATATATATATATATATATATATATATATATATATATATATATATATATATATATATATATATATATATATATATATATATATATATATATATATATATATATATATTTTTTTTATACTTTGTCGCTGTCTCCCGCGTTTGCGAGGTAGCGCAAGGAAACAGACGAAAGAAATGGCCCAACCCCCCCCCCATACACATGTATATACATACGTCCACACACGCAAATATACATACCTACACAGCTTTCTATGGTTTACCCCAGACGCTTCACATGCCTTGATTCAATCCACTGACAGCACGTCAACCCCGGTATACCACATCGCTCCAATTCACTCTATTCCTTGCCCTCCTTTCACCCTCCTGCATGTTCAGGCCCCGATCACACAAAATCTTTTTCACTCCATCTTTCCACCTGCAATTTGGTCTCCCTCTTCTCCTTGCTCCCTCCACCTCCGACACATATATCCTCTTGGTCAATCTTTCCTCACTCATCCTCTCCATGTGCCCAAACCACTTCAAAACACCCTCTTCTGCTCTCTCAACCACGCTCTTTTTATTTCCACACATCTCTCTTACCCTTACGTTACTCACTCGATCAAACCACCTCACACCACACATTGTCCTCAAACATCTCATTTCCAGCACATCCATCCTCCTGCGCACAACTCTATCCATAGCCCACGCCTCGCAACTATACAACATTGTTGGAACCACTATTCCTTCAAACATACCCATTTTTGCTTTCCGAGATAATGTTCTCGACTTCCACACATTCTTCAAGGCCAACAGAATTTTCGCCCCCTCCCCCACCCTATGATCCACTTCCGCTTCCATGGTTCCATCCGCTGCCAGATCCACTCCCAGATATCTAGAACACTTCACTTCCTCCAGTTTTCCCACGTATTCCCTGCGTGTCGTAGAAGGCGACTAAAAGGGGAGGGAGCGGGGGGCTGGAAATCCTCCCCTCTTTTTTTTTTTTTTTTTCCAAAAGAAGGAAGAGAGAAGGGGGCCAGGTGAGGATTTTCCCTCAGAGGCCCAGTCCTCTGTTCTTAACGCTACCTTGCTAACGCGGGAAATGGCGAATAGTTTAAAAAAAAAAAATATATATATATATGTATATATATATATATATATATTTTCAAGTTAATTCTTAAAGGGAAAATCGTTTGAGAAGCGATTACGGTAACATTTTTTGAAGAAGGAAAGAAAGCGAAAGTCGATTGTACTGAGACGTGGATGGAAAATATAACCGCGTCTTCCACGAGAACTTGATGAAAAGGTCATTGAATTTCATAAGGTCATAATATCGTAGTTTCATAGGTTCATAATTTTATAAGTTTAGAATCTCATATACTCATAATCAAACACTGGAATGTGAGCGTATATAGAATTTCCGGTATTGGAAACATGGAAGAAACACCCATGATTTTTTTTTACGCCAAACAATGAATAAAATTGACGAAGAAATAGTTTTAGTTAAAACTACTGGATATGAAAAATTAAAATTTACAGTTTGCAATATCATGTATGGCTGGCGCCTGTGTATTATTAAAAAACTGCAAAAGTTTCCAGAAAGTATAATGCGACAGGAATGGTAGCTTAGTCTAATGAAAAACAGTTAAATATCAATATTATTATCATTTCTGTGCATAATAATGTAAGTTAGGTCTAACAGTACGACCCTGTAAGCAAATAACCAACAATTTGAACTACTGGAGCAATTTAATGTTGTAAACGACCCCTCTAACCAGGAGATATTTCTGAATTGATCGTTAGAATATTCCAGAACTTTTTACCATTATTTTCTTTTTACAGTTTTACTAGAATAACGTTGATGGACTAATGTCCTTTCCTACATCGGTATCATTCAAATGAATTTCCTCCCAACTCTCGTATTGGTACATGTGTTCATCTAGATATTATAAGTAATTTCTTTCATTCCTGCTAATGCCTGGAGATGGTGAAGATCTCATGGCAGAGAGGAAACGTGTTATATTCAAGATCAAAAGCTGCAATTGCCCTCATGGTATGGCCGACATGTTTGGTAAACAAATGTACAGACATCTGAGAAATTAAGAAAAACATGAGTGTTGCCTTATAGCCTATAGGCTAGCCCAACTGGCAGTTACTGTAGTTCAGGGGAAATACTAGATAATATAGATATAGTGTTTTTGTTGTGCTAGGTTAGGATGGCTAGCTTACATACTTAACGTATCATTGCTTGGAAATACATGACAAAGCTGGGCTAGGCTAGGATGGCTAGGGTACAACTTAACGTAACATTGCTTGGAAATATATCGAATCATATACGCAATACCAAAGACAATCTACATTCACAAGGAATAATGCCGCCCACACCATACAATATCTGCTGTTGGACAACCAGAGGAAATTAGATATATATTCCTGTAACTTACTGATCCCAAAAATGCAGCAGTGCTCTCGTAAAGGGTTAAATTGAGCTATTATAAGGGCTCTTCCATAGTGTTTCGTATCTTTAGTTACTTTAAGCAGTTTCTTCAACAGCTGGAAAGAAATTATAATATGAGGACAGAGAACACACATAAGGGTTGTTAGGTTAGGTGTCTTGGGCGTAGTGAAGATGAGTTTGTCGTCTGTAAAGTAAAATTGAGTCCAAGGAAGATATTTTCAAGATAATATGATGGCGTCTCTTCACAGTGAACCTGATGGTTGTTGACCTTCCTAGTTCAACGGGATATTATAAAAGACATCTTAAACCACTTATCGTTAGTCTGTTTTATCTAATATCTACTGAGAAAAACGAAATATAAGGGTAATACTTGTCTTCTGTAACAACACATTTTACGGCTGAAGGAATTGTTCAGACATCAAAAAACTATAGTAAACTAATGATGAAGATATATCTAACCGTATTAAAAATTTGAGGAAAATATATTTCACTATATTAAACTATTAAGGAAATAGATTTAACTATATTGAAATATTGAGGAACAGAGATTGAATTATTTTGAAGTATTGAGGAAGATATATTTGACTATATTGAGAGAACTATATTAAACCTGGAGGTTCTTAAGCTGCCTGGGTATGTAAGGCCGGTGGTACCAAGGGCAGAACCATCATTTGAGGTCTGACTTCCATACGGTACACATCTGTGCTCCGTCTGGCAATTTTCCTCTATCTTTTCACCAACACTTGAATAGCAATGTTGCCCGTGCAGGTAGGAGGATTCTCCTATGTGGAGGTGATGGAAGTTGCCTATGTCGAGGTATCTGAGATGGACTATGGCTGTGTGGACATGGAGGTGGAGTACTTTGATGAGGAGATGATGGAGGTAGTGGAGGGTGATTGTGTTAATATGGAGGTGGAATACCTTCATGTGGAGATGATGGAGGTAGTGGAGGGTGATTGTGTTGATATGGAGGTGGAATACCTTCATGTGGAGATGATGGAGGTAGTGGAGGGTGATTGTGTTGATGTGAGATGGAATACCTTCATGTGGAGATGATGGAGGTAGTGGAGGGTGATTGTGTTCATATGGAGGTGGAATACCTCGATTTCGAGGTGATGGAGGTAGTGGAGGGTGATTGTGTTAATATGGAGGTGGAATACCTCGATTTCGAGGTGATGGAGGTAGTGGAGTGTGATGAAGACGAGATGGAAACGGACTGATACCAAACGGATAAGGAAAGGCTCCCGGTGTGGCCAAGTGTTCTGTGTAGATATTTATAACCTATATTAGTATTGGAAGAAAACACACCCAAGACTTGTTTGGTGGACAACTTGCAGGGAATTCTAACCCTCAAAGGTTAACAGTAGTCACATACACACATAAATACACATATGGAGACACATATACACCAACACCTTATGTGTGATAGCTTGCTGGTGTGGTCTGCAGCTGGCCTTGATCCTGACTTAGACCATTTTAGGAGAGATTACCTTAAACGTCTTCACTACCATTCATCTCCACAACATTTACATGGTCATTCCTGGCTCAAGCCTAACGCGTACAAATACACAATTGTGTTGTTGGAAGACCAATATAGAACATGACTCTC
This sequence comes from Panulirus ornatus, assembly GCF_036320965.1. NCBI lineage: Eukaryota > Metazoa > Arthropoda > Malacostraca > Decapoda > Palinuridae > Panulirus > Panulirus ornatus. Next base: position 16,175,258 of record NC_092270.1, read on the forward strand.
AAAATGAAAATCTTTCTACTTTGTATTTAGTTTATTTTCCACACAGTAATTATTGTGAAGGTATTAGCTAGACTATATATTACTCGGCAAACAGCGTCACAATCAACATCTAAATAAAATGTTCAACCCTTCCTTACTTTACAGTGGAGTGTGTAATCAGGGGAAGATTGTGGTCTTTGATATGGTTGTTGATCAACCAATGAGTTGTACAGATTGTGAGGGTCGGACGTGTCGACAAGGAGAAATGGAGAAATCTTATGGTTCAAGAAGTAAACATTACATATATGACCAGACTGAAGGAAAACCTCCAGCTTTCCAGTAGTGATTTCTAAGTGAATGATCAATAGCCAGCAACAATGGATGCAATATATGATCCAAGGGAGAAATGCACTAAGATTTTAACATTTGATGTTTGTACATATTTAGATAAAAAAAATCCATTAAGCAACTGCTTTGTTTGGGTTAAAAGACGTGAAGTTAAACTCAAAGATAAATGTGAATCTAATCCACAGTTAATTGGTTTCATTAAAGATTCATTACCTGAGAAAGTATTTGTTCTCTGTATTGGATGTAAATCTGTTGCCTTAAACGCCGAGCGTCGAAGACATATTGTTTACCATTTCTTATTACGGCAATTTACACTGAAACTCGGGTAATGTCAACAAAACAGAAATAAAAAAGAATAAAATTTTCCGTTTAGATATATATTCAAGTTAATTAAGGTAGAATATTATTGCTGTTAATTTTCTTTAATGTAAAATTGTTTTAGAAGCGATGACGGTAACATTTTTTGAAGAAGGAAAGAAAGCGAAAGTCGATTGTACTGAGACGTGGATGGAAAATATGACCACGTCTTCCACAAGAACTTGATGACAAGGTCATTGAATTTCATAAGGTCATAATATCATAGTTTCATACGTTCATAATTTCATAAGTTTAGAATCTCATATAATCATAATCAAACACAGGAATATGAGCATATATAGAATTTCCTGTATTGGAAACATGGAAGAAACACATGAATTTTTTTTTTTTAACATACCAGTGAGGCGAACAATGAATGAAATTGGAGAAAAACTAGTTTTAGCTAAAACTAATGGACATGAAAATTTATAATTTAGTTTTGAAATATCATATTTGGCTTACGCCTGTATATTATTAAAAAGAATAGCAAGAGTTTCCAGAAAGTATAATGTGGCAGGAATGGTAGCCTAGTCTAATGGAAAAACAGCTAAATATCAATATCATTATTATTTCTGTGCATAATAATGTTCTCGTTCCTACTGGAAAGATCAAGATCTTTAAGATCGAAGTTTAGGGGAAAGAAACACTAAAATAATGTGTCAATTGTCCATTAAAGAATAACGAGTATAAAATATACAAACATTAATCTGTTTTAATGAACTAGTGACATATGCTCTGCAGCAACTTATAGGTAAAAATTCTACAAAAATTCTACACTTTAAAGAATAAGTTATGCCAGTCGACCAAAGCTTAAATATCACGATAATTATTGTTACCCATTAATCATTTTTCTGTAATAAAATTTATCCATTTACTATCGTGGTCAATTTAGCAGTAACTCACCTATATATGGTGGTGTACCTGCCTCTGACAACACACTTTCTAATCATATGCCACAGATACGTGTGCTCCCCAGTCTTTCTTCTTTTATCTTTTACTGTATTGTATTATGATTTCTACCTAGGCCTTTTTGCACATATTTATTTACTGTTATTCTTATGTAAATCTTCACATGTTGTTCCTATTTCAGTGTTTACATGTTTATGTGTATCAACTTTTGGTACTGGCTGCCTCTGTTTATATTTCCTATATCTTATATTCTTCGTCAATATCAATATCATATACTGTTCAAGGTCTTATTTCAATCATTATATATGAGTAGCTCAAAATGTATATACTCTTTGAATTTTAATGAATGCAATGTCAGTTAAACTACGTCCAAGATAAATAATTCAGATTAAAGTTGACAGATGTGCAATTATTTCTACTTATCGCAGTAATAATAACATTAAACAGTTCATATGGGACTTGGTCACATTTTCTTTCAATGTCTGCTTTTTATCTCATCGATTATTCTCAGTTTTAATCAATAATCAACATATTAACAAAATAATTACACATTTGTCCTCTCTAATTTGAATCATAGATATTGGATGTACTTTAATTCACATGATATTCATGAAAATTCAAAGTGTGTATATATTTTTTGAGACCATATAATGTATATATATATATATATATATATATATATATATATATATATATATATATATATATATATATATATATATATATATATATATATATTATCCTGGGGACAGGGGAGAAAGAATACTTCCCACGTATTCCCTGCGTGTCGTAGAAGGCGACTAAAAGGGGAGGGAGTGGGGGGCTGGAAATCCTCCCCTCTCTTTTTTTTTTTTTTTTTCCAAAAGAAGGAACAGAGAAGGGGGCCAGGTGAGGATTTCACCTCAAAGGCCCAGTCCTCTGTTCTTAACGCTACCTCGCTGATGCGGGAAATGGCGAATAGTATGAAAGAAAAATATATATATATATATATATATATATATATATATATATATATATATATATATATATATATATAAATAAATATATATATATATATATATATATATATATATATATATATATATATATATATATATATATATATATATATATATATATATATATATATATATATATATAAATAAATATATATATATAAATATATATATATATATATATATATATATATATATATATATATATATATATATATATATATGTGGGTTTCATCAAAAATTTTCTTAGCAGATTCTGCTCTTCCTTGTAATGTGTGCGGTTCCGTAGCAGGTTAGCAAGTTAATCCATTACATCAGGATAAGTACATGGCACTTTGACTCAGGTTTACAGTGTTATAGTGTACGCTGTTTATAGTACACCTGACCACCTTTAAGTCAGGTTTATAGTGTTATAATGAACACTGTTCATAAGACACCAGGCCATCTTGGTGAACCAAATATAACAAAATGAGAAGAAAATGTTACTTGACCAGGATTTGTTATATCTTAGCTGAGATAACGGAGAAGATATTACTGTGTGTGTGTGTGTGTGTGTGTGTGTGTGTGTGTGTGTGTGTGTGTGTGTGTGTGTGCTTGTGTGTGTGTGTGTGTGTTTCAGAAAGAGAAAATGACACAAAATATATGAATATAAGTGAGTGAAATCAAAATGTCTTATGCATTACCAGTCACCTCCATGTTCACTGTGGAGGATGACAGTCACAATCATCCTCACTACAAAGGCTTTTGTCCTTACCTCTAACTGTCAGAACAAGGACCATCTTCACTACCTCCTCATCTTCACTAAGCACTCATATCTTACATTCATATGAATGATGTGAAAGACCGTCTTCCTAACATCCTCATATTAACTTCAGAACATTGTAACATTTTTACTTCTGTACACTGTACCAACATAAGATGGATACATCTTCACTACTGTTTTCTATAACATCAGAGCAATGTTACATGTTCACTACAGTATACTGTAACATCAGAACATTGTCATATTTTCAATACTGTACATCTAACATCAGAACATTACACATTAAGTACACATTAACATCATAAGATGGTTACATCTTCACTACAATAACATTAAAACATTGTTATATCCTCACTACTATACACGCTAACCTCAAAACATTGTCACAATCACAACTGTACACGTTGGCATCAAAATATTGTCACGTCTTCACTACTGTACACTCTAACATCAAAAAGATTTTCATATGTTCACTACTACACATTCTATCATAACACTGTCATATTCACTATTGTATATTGTATTATTGTCACATCTTCACTACAGTACGCTCTAACATAGAGACATTATCATATCTTCAATACTGTAGTAACATCAAAACATTGTCACAACTTCACTATTGTTCACATTAACATCAGAACATTGTCAAATCTTCGCTACTTTACGATGTATTACCACAATGTTGTCGTATCTTCACTGTTACATCTTTGCTATCGTACACTCCAACGTCAAAATCGTCGCATCTTCACTACTGTACTCTATAATGTCAGAATATTGTCACATGTTCACTGCTGTATGTTCTAACATCAAAACATTGTCACATATTCACTACTGTACTCTATAACATCGTAGCATTGTCACATGTTCACTACTGTGCACTGTAACATGAGAACTTTGCCACATCTTTGATACAGTACACTCAAACTATTTCCACATTGTCACTACAGTACACAATAATATCACAGCATTGTAATATCGTCACTATTGTTCACTCTAACATTAAAACATCCTCACTACTGTATACTCTGACAAGGTCTCATCACATAATCACTTATGTACACTATAACATCACTATATTGCCAAATCTTTACTACTGTACACTCTTATATCAGTTTCAATATCTTCACTTCTGTACATTCTAAAAAACATATATTCATCTTCACTGTTGTACATTCCATCAAGACATTATCACATCTTCACTACAGTAACTCTAGCATCAAAATAATTGTAACATCTTCACTACTGTGCACTTTCTCAAGACATATTTTCGCAATTGTCACATCTTCACTACTGTGCACTTTCTCAAGACATATTTTCGCAATTGTCACATCTTCACTACTGTGCACTTTCTCAAGACATATTTTCGCAATTGTCACATCTTCACTACTGTACACTTTATCAAAATATCGTCATATTATCACTAGTGTACTTCACTATCTTTTCGGTTCATCTAGGATATCCGGGTAGATCAAGTGTATATAAGGCCCCTCCTGCTGATGATCAGGTCATTTCTGATGGTGCAGCCACCAGAGAAAGACGCAACAATGGTCTCTCGCGAGTTTGTTGAACTGATCCAATACAACGACGGTGCTCCCCCACAGGTTTCATATCATCTTCTCGTGGGCCCACACAGGACTGCTCAGCCTCTGTCACAAGAGGCATACTTCCGCTACCTGAGTGTCTCAGGAGTGCGCCGCTTGACTGGTGGTGAGATATGTAATATTTTGTCAAAGACACCACGCCCTATTGGAAGGCGTACCAAGGTTATCGTTGACGTCCAGGTTGCTGAGGAAGTAAAGTTGGAAATAGGCCATGGTTGGTTTTTGATTTGTCAGTCGGGGTCCGTGTCGCATGCAGTAGTATTCTTCCGAATCTGCGATAGTCAGTATATATATTACGATCCCGCTGGTGGGCCACCACCCCCGGCATTGCTTTCCTTCATCCAGAACAATTTTAACCCGGGAGACAATCTTACTCTGCCCGATGTGAGACTCCAGCATGACGGCTTCAACACTTGCACCTATCACTCCTTGGCCTTCTTGGACTTCGCAACTCGCTCGAAAATTACCGAGCCCTTCGAGCTGATTTCCACCTTCGTCAGGTCCATGGGTCCAAACACAGAATACAGCGCGGTATCCTGTGTACAAGAGTTACTCAGAGAATTTGATAATGATATTGATATAACTATGAGACAGAATGGAAAGGACCTAGAAGTCATCGGTGACATTGTAAATGATGATGTCCCAGCACAATGGGTTGCATACTATCAAACCTGACGAGAAATTTCTTTGGATTACAGAAACAATAGCACACGTCCACAGTCTAATCCCATGTCCAACTCCCACCCATGAAATTACATGGTATTAGATGGACCCAAATTCCCCTGTAAAGGTGAGGAAGTTAGCCATGATGATCTGAGATGTTGTTAAAGATGATCTGAGGAATTGGTTGTGACCAAGTGTCAAGTTGGTCATCAAGATGTGAACAATGTATAAAGACGATCTAAGAAGCTAGCTAGGCTGGACGAATATGGCTGAGAGGTCTTACAAGGAACTTCTTATGATCTGAATACTTGGTAAAGATGATACGGAATGATTTTTATTTTCTTTTTTCTTTTTTATTTACGTTCAAGCCTGCAGTCACGTAGTAAAGATGATATGGAATTCTTTTTATTTTCTTTTTTTCTTTTTTATTTACGTTCAAGCCTGCAGTCACGTAGTAAAGATGATACGGAATTCTTTTTATTTTCTTTTTTTCTTTTTTATTTACGTTCAAGCCTGCAGTCACGTAGTAAAGTCCACATCAAGGCTGGGGTTTAATTGAAATAAATGGTTAATGAAAGGGAAAAAGAAGAGACAAAGGAAAGTATTTACGACTTGGGGAAGTGAAAAAAGTCTTTTAAAAAGTCTTAGGGTTTAGTTACTTGGAAAGACATGAGAGGGTAGAGAGTTCCAAAGCTTGGAGGTGTAAGGAAAGAAATAGTTATTAAAACGGCCAACCCTTGAGTTGCCAAAGACCACACAAAGATGTAACGCAGCAGCTTGCCGAGTATTGCGTGTTCTAGTTTGTGGTGAGAGGCACACAAACAGCCAGCTCTGGAGAGCAAAAACCAAAGTAATACCTGTAGAAGAGGGAAAGTGAACCAACATTGCGTCGTAGTTCAAATGAGTCAAACTTGGAATTTAGCCTGAGAAAGTTTGTACGTGATGTGAGAGCATTACTCCACATAAGAACGGATCGGTCAGTTGTATAAACCGAGCAACTGTTCGGATGATGATAATGAAAAGAATCGGCTTCTAAATAGGATTCTCAGTCTCTGAGAGGCAGACTTGGCTATATCCACGATGTGGAGTTTCTGTTCCTGGTTGTCGAATGAGGGATATCTACTTAAGAGCAAACATCGCTGTACACATTCCATCTCATTAGAGGACCATATGTATGATCATGTGAGCTTCCTGGATGGTTGTTAATCCCATGTTAGATATGCTCACAACCAACGTAATGATAAATTGTGTTCTGTGTAAAGATAAGTTTGAATATTGACCTATAATCATCTTAGCAGGCATGATCGTACATGTTCATATATCATTATATGTTTCCCTGATTCCTGCGATGCTCTCCGTTATGCTGCAGAGTCCTTCTTGCTCACAGTCACTGTCACTCAGCACGTCGCTTCACAGTCCGGCTTACTTACAGTTCACGTGGGCTTCCCGTGGTGGCGACAACACTACTGTGGTAACCATATCTCCCTCACAGAGAACCAAGTTGGCGTATGGCCAGTCGCGGTGTGTGGCGTAAGTGACTCCCGATATAACGTTTTAGTTACGAGGTATAGATGTGCCTAACACTCTTTAAGAAAGCGGGAACAGAGAGAGGGGCACAGAAACACGGGTAGCACAGCACTGGTGAAGGGTGTGAAGCTGCTAGGGCAGTAACTGTTGCTGGTGTACCGGCAGGAGGAGAGGTGAGGCAGAAGTATAGTGGAGACGCTACAGGAGAGGAGTTGCAGCAGTCGTATGGTGCGGCAGCTGTAGGAGGAGGGAGGGACATGGCCGAGTTCCTGCTGTTGTGCTACAGGCGTGATCACATTAACTTATAGGCCACCTACACCCAGGCTTTGGGTCACGGCCATACCAGAGCCCCGCCCTATATTATCATATAGGGGCTCCCACGCTCATTCCTATATTATCATATGGGGGCCCCGCTGGTCCCTATATTATCATACAGGTTCGTCGCAGCTCCCTATATTATCATATAGGAGCCACGCTGATTCCTATATTATCATATGGGGGCCCCGCTGGTCCCTATATTATCATATAGGAGCCACGCTGGTCCCTATATTATCACATAGTGGTCAAAGACCTCAATAAACCTTCTCCGGTCCTGGCTACAGGTGCCACACTGCTGGTGCTTCTGCTGCAGGAGGGAGGGGACACAGGTGAGGGAGGAGGAAGACGTCATATGGAGGGAGGGGACACTGGTGAGGGAGGAGGAAGACGTCATATGGAGGGAGGGGACACTGGTGAGGGAGGAGGGAGACGTCATATGGAGGGAGGTGACACTGGTGAGGGAGGAGGGAGACGTCATATGAAGTGAGGGGACACTAGTGAGGGAGGAGGAAGACGTCATATGGCAGCCGAAGTCTATATTAGAGGGAGGTTTGTGGTCAGCAGCTGATCTGACTTGAGCTATCATGGTGGTGATGTGAGGCTTATAAGGTGCGCCACAAGACCATATCATCATACCCTCAGGTCGCGTCTGCCAAGAAGAAGAATGGTGTGTGTCTTAACCTCCGTGTGGCTGAGGTACAGTAGTAAAGGAAAGGAAACACACGAAAGAATGGCCCAACCCACCCATATACACATGTATATACATACACGTCCACACACGCTCATATACATATCTATACATCTCAACATATACATATATATACACTCACAGACATATACATATATACTCATGTACATAATTCATACTATCTGCCCATATTCATTTCTGTTGCCACCCCGCCACACATGAAATGACAACCCCCTCCCCATGCATGTGAGCGAGATACCACTAAGAAAAGACAAGAAAGGCCACATTCGCTCACATTCAGTCTCTAGCTGTCATGTATAATACACCGAAACAACAGCTCCCTTTCCACATCCAGGCCCACTAAACTTTCCATGGTTTATTTACCCCAGACGCTTCACATGCCGTGGTTCAATCCATTGACAGCACGTCGACCCCGGCATACCACAACGTTCCAATTCACTCTATTCCTTGCACGCCTTTCACCCTCCTGCATGTTCAGGCCCCAATTACTCAAAATCTTTTTCACTCCATCTTTCCACCTCAAATTTGGTCTCCCACTTCTCGTTCCCTCCACCTCTGACATATATATCCTCTTTGTCAATCATTCCTCACTCATTCTCTCCGTGACCAAACCATTTCAAAACACCCTCCTCTGCTCTCTTAACCACAATGTTTTTTGTCATGAGACATCTCTCTTACCCTTTCATTACTTACTCGATCAAACCACCTCACATCACATATTGTCCCCAAGCATCTCATTTCCAACACAACCACCCTCTTCCGCACAACTCTATCCATAGGCCACGCCTCGAAACAATATAACATTGTTGGAACCACTATTCCTTTAAGTATACCCATTTTTGCTTTCCAAGATATCGTTCTCGACTTCCACATATTTTTCAACGCTCCCAGAACTTTCGCCCCCTCCCCACCCTATGATTCACTTCCGCTTCCATGGTTCCATCCGCTGCCAAATCTACTCCCAGATATCTAAAACACTTTACTTCCTCCAGTTTTTCTCCATTCAAACTTACGTCCTAAATGCCTTGTCCCTCAACCCTACTATACCTAATAACCTTGCTCTGACTCACATTTACTCTCAGCTTTCTTCTTTCACACACTTTACCAAACTCAGTCACCAGCTTCTGTGGTTACTCACATGAATCAGCCACCAGCTCTGTATCATCAGCGAACACAACTAACTTACTTCCCAAGCTCTCTCATCCACAACAGACTGCATACTTGCCCTCTTTCCAAAACTCTTGCATTCACCTCCCAAACAACATCATCCATAAACAAGTTAAACAACCATTGAGACATCACGCACCCCTGCCACAAACCAACATTCACTGAGAACCAATCACTTTCCTCTCTTCCTACTCGTAAACATGCCTTACATCCTCGATAAAAACTTTTCACTGCTTCTAACAACTTGCTTCCCTCACCACATATTCTTAATACCTTCCACAGAGCTTCTCTATCAAATCTAACATATGCCTTCTCTAGATCCATAAATGCTACATACAAATCCATTTACTTTTCTAAGTATTTCTCACATACATTATTCAAAGCAAACACCTGATCCACACATCCTCTACCACTTCTGAAACCACACTGCTCTTCCCCTCTGAGGCTCTGTACATGCCTTCACTCTCTCCATCAATACTCCCCCATATGAATTCCCAGGAATACTCAACAAACTTATACCTCTGTAATTTGAGCACGCACTTTTTTCCCCTTTGCCTATGTACAATGGCACTATGCATGCATTCCGCCAATCCTCGGGCACCACACCATGAGTCATACATACATTAACTAATCTTACCAACCAGTCAACAATACAGTCACCCCTTTTTTAATAAATTCCACTGCAATACCATAAAAACCTGCTGCCTTGCCGGTTTTCATCTTCCGCAAAGCTTTCACTACCTCTTCTCTGTTTACCAAATCATTCTCCCTAACTCTCTCACTTTGCACACCACCTCGACAAAGCACCCTATATCTGCCACTCTATCATCAAAAACATTCAACAGACCTTCAAAACACTCACTCCATCTCCTCACATCACCACTAATTGTTATCGCCTCCCCATTAGCCCCCTTCACTGATGTTCCCATTTGTTCTCTTGTCTTAAGAACTTTATTTACCTCCTTCGAAAATATCATTTTATTCTCCCTAAATTTAATGATACTCTCTCACCCCAACTCTTATTTGCCCTCTTTTTCATCTCTTTCGCCTCTCTCTTCGTCTCCTGCCTCTTTCTTTTGTACATCTCTCAGTCATTTGCATTACTTCCCTGCAAAAATCGTCCAAATGCCTCTCTCTTCTCTTTCACTAATAATCTTACTTCTTCATGCCACCACTCACTACCCTTTCTAATCTGCCCACCTCACACTCTTCTCATGCCACAAGCATCTTTTGCGCAAGCCATCGCTGCTTCCCTAAGTACATCCCATTCCTCCCCCACTACCCTTACGTCCTTTCTTCTCACCTTTTTCCATTCTGTACTCAGTCTCTCCTGGTACTTCCTCACACGTCTCCTTCCCAAGCTCACTTACTCTCACCACTCTCGTCACTCCAACATTCTCTCATGTTTTCTGAAAATCCATACAAATCTTCACCTTCGCGTCCACAAGATAATGATCAGACATCCCTCCAGTTGCACCTATCAGCGCATTAACATCCAAAAGCCTCTCTTTCGCGCGCCTATCAATTAACACGTAATCCAATAACGCTCTCTGGCCATCTCTCCTACTTACATACGTATACTTATGTCTATCTCTCTTTTTAAACCAGGTTTTCCTAATCACCAGTCCTTTTTCAGCACATAAATCTACAAGCTCTTCACCATTTCCATTTACAACACTGAACACCCCATGTACACCAATTATTCCTTCAACTGCCACATTACTCACCTTTGCATTCAAATCATCCACCACTATAACCCGGTCTCGTGCATGAAAACTACTAACACACTCATTCAGCTGCTCCCGAAACACTTACGTCTCATGATCTTTCTTCTCATGCCCAGAGGCATATGCACCAATAATCACACATCTCTCTCCATCCACTTTCAGTTTTACCCATATTAATCTAGAGTTTACTTTCTTGCACTGTATCATCTACTCGCACCACTCCTGTTTCAGGAGTAGTGCTACTCCTTCAATTGCTCTTGTCCTCTCACTAACCCCTGACTTTTCTCCCAAGATATTTCCAATCCAATCTTCCCCTTTACCCTTGAGCTTCGTTTCACTCAGAGCCAAAACACCAAGGTTCCTCTCCTCAAACATACTACCTATCTCTCCTTTTTTCTCATCTTGGTTGCATCCACGCACATTTAGACACCCCAAATGTGAGCCTTCGAGGAGGATGAGCACTCCCCGCGTGACTCCTTCTTCTGTTTCCCCTTTTAGAAAGTTAAAATGCAAGGAGGGGAGGGTTTCTGCCCCGCCCGTCACTTTAGTCGCCTTCTACGTACACGTGAGGAATGCGTGGAAGTGTTCTTTCTTCCCTATCGCGGATGAATATAGATAGATAGATATATACTTATGTACGATTAGTCGCTGTCTCCTGGGTTAGCGAGGTAGAAGAAGGAAACAGCCACCGTACCCACCCACTTACACATGTTATACAATAAAACTCTTCCACACAGCCATATACATATACTAATACATTTTACATCATGTACATACATTATAATACACATGACTGATTGACCCAGTATACATGTACATGATGTACAATTCATACTTTATCTGCCTTCACCATTTCTCATCGTAACCCACGCGCCATCAAATAGTTCCCCCCTTCCAGCGCGGAGGTAGTGCTAGAAAAAGACAACCAAGGCCACAATTCGTTCACAATCAAATCTCTAGCTGTTATGTGTAATGCCGAAACCACTGGGTCCCTTTCACAAAACAGGCCCAAAAAATAACTATCCATGGTTTTACCCCAGACTCTTCAAAAGCCTGGTTCAATCATTGACCGGATGTTCGACCCCCGGGGGACCACTTTGTTTCCCAAATTTAATCTTTTCCCTTTCACTCCTTTCACCTCCTGTAGTACAGGC